>NW_012109075.1:1470550-1483962 GCF_000951045.1 Mandrillus leucophaeus
AGGAGTTGGAGACTGGAGCTGTTCCTATTTGGCCATCTTGCTCCGCCCCCCTTCCTGATAATCTTTTGAAAATCCTTTTGAGAATCTTCTGAGAATCTTTTCTTCTTTACTCTCTGCCTTTCCAAATCTTCTCCATCCCTTAAGTTTCATATGAAGATCTATTCTCTTTATAAAACTTTCCTCAAACCTTCCAGCCAATATTGACCTCTCCTTTCTCCATTTCTTTACCACCTATATATAGCCTTATAGCTCAAATGCTATATTCTATGTTCTATTCTCTATTATAGTGTGCTAAGCCTGTGTTCATAGTCCTGTATTATAAATTGAGGGCAAAGATAAAGACTTTGCTTTCTTTCCCTTTAGTACCTAGCACAAGACTTGGAGTATAAAACATGCTTAATTTGTATTTTTGATCAATTATCCTAATGAAGATATCATTGCTTTATTATATTGTTTTGGAGGTTGCAGTGGAGAGTGGGGGATAATTCAGAGGTTTAGAAGATCCATGTCACTAAAAATGTCCATTAGGGTAATATTTCATTGAGAATACCACTACAAAGCATATATGAGGATTTCCTATTTCTCAATTATACTTTTAAAATATATATTTCTTTATACTTACAAATTTATAAAAACCACCCAAAATAGTCCATTTGTTTCATCTTGTTGGAAAATGCAGTTGTCAAAATGTCCTATTTACAGTGAATGAATGGTGCACTAAATGTGCTGGGGAATGGATATTGTATGGATAGAGTAACTACCCAAGTAGGAACACTGTCTAATAAATGTTTACACACCATCAAGTCTACAAACATTAAATATCATACATGATAGAATCTTTCTCATCCTGTAATTTATCTCAGTTTTTCCATTACTTTCTTTCATTTTCTCTTCTAGCTTTACTCACAGACAAGCCTCCTAAGCCATTGTTCCCCATGGAGAATCAGCCAAGTGTTATAGATGTCCAGCTGGGTAAGTCCCCTCCTTGGAATAACACTTCCTAAACTTGCCCTCTCTTAACAGATGGGGAAAATTGCATGAACCAGGAAAGGTTTATTGCCACTGTTATTACATGCAAATCAATTTGTGTTCTGCTCATTTATAACCCTGGAGTTCAGTGCAATAGCAGTTTAAGGAAATTAGTTTGTATTGCATCAAAAAATGGTAATACTAATTAGTTACACTGGGTATTAAGTGTGCTGTATGACAGAGCTTTTTAACTCTGTGATTGATAGATTCATGAGTGTCTTGCATTGGTGATTGTTACAGAAACTTTTTCATACATGTCAGCCAAAATTTTTATTTGGACAGCATTAACTCCTGGAGACCAAGCACTTCTTGAAATAAAATACAGGCCTTTGGTTTAGCCTTTAAAATGATTTGATAATATTATTTTCAATATCACAATCCAGGGCCATTTAAAACTTGTTTTTAGGTTGGGATCCTGAATATTTATCAATCATATGATGTTAGGAAAAGTGACAAGTTGACTTATGAGTGCTACTGTCCTTGTACACACTCAAATAAGGACACAAGGTATTGCACCTCTTTTTAGAGATCCTACTGCTAATCCTTGTAATTTTAAGTACTGTAAGCTAAAAACTCAGAGACCTGCTAGGATCTCTTTCAAATTGTGGCCTTTAATTTAAATCATGCCCTTTAACATTTTCAAGATTTCATCTGTCTTAGATTTCATTCTAGTGTTCTAAATTTCTTCAATTTTAAACAGAAGAACCACAAGAGAACTGAGTAAATATGCTTTAAATGTATTGGGCTTACACTGAATATATGATTTATTGATATTTGAGACCATAGTGGTCTCTATCCATTATACAGCCAGGGAAGACAAATTGATCCCAATTTTCACTCACTTAGAAAGGTTTTTGTTGTTGTTTAATTTTTAATTATTGTGGGTACCTAATAGGTGTGTAAATTTATAGAGTACATGAAATTTTTTGATACAAGCATACAATGTATAATAATCACATCAGGGTGAATGGAGTGTCCATCACCTCAAACATTTATTCTTTCTTTGTGTTACAAACAGTCTGGTTATAATATTTTAGTTATTTTAAGATGCACGATAAATTATTGTTGACTGTAGTCACCCTGTTGTGCGATTAAATACTAGAACTTACTTATTCTAACTATATTTGCATGCCCATTAACCATTCCTACTTCCACCACACCCAAAACCTTCCTAGCCTCTGATAACTATCATTCTACTCTCTATCTCCATGAGTTCAATTGTTTTAATCTTTTAGTTCCCCAAAATAAGTGCGAACATGTGAAATTCGTCTTTCTGTGCATGGTTCGTTTCACTTAATGTAATGGCCTCCAGTTTCATCCATGTTGTTGCAAATCACTGGATCTCATTCTTTTTTTATGACTGAATAGTATTCCATTGTGTATATGTACCACATTTTCTTTATCCATTTGTCTGTTGATTGACACTTACATTGTTTCCAAATCTTGGCTATTGTGAATAGTGCTGTAATAAACATGGGAGTACAGATATCTCTTTGATATAATGATTTCCTTTCTTTTGGGTATATGCCTAGCCGTGGGATTGCAGGATCATCTGGTAGCTCTATTTTTAGTTTATTGAGGAACCTCCAAACCATTCTCCACAGTGGCTGTACTAATTTACATTCCCACTAAGAGTGGACATTTGGGTTCCCTTTGCTCCATATCCTCTCCAGCATTTGTTATTGCCTCTCTTTTGGATGAAAGCCATTTTGATTAGGGTGAGACGATATCTCCTTGTAGTTTTTGGAAGTTTTGACTAAACTTTTGATCCTTATAATTCAACTGGAATTGTTGGAAACTTATTTATATCTTGAAAATAAGAGAGAGAAAATTGTATTCCTAATGTTCACTTTTCCAAAATGAAATATAGCAAATATTAGTTTTTAAATAAACCTAGCAATGTGAGTACCAAAGTTAAACATTTTAAACAAAACAAAAAGAAATTAATAAGCATGTTGTTAAGAGTGGACTGTGGAAATGGTGAATATTTAGAAATAATGAAATATTATACTGTGGCTCTTCTTACGTCCCCATATTGTTTTGCAGTCATTATATTTTGTTAGAGCCAAATCTAGATATGCTGATACCCTTACTGACCATATGATACATTTTACTAACATCTCTCTACCTCGAACTGGGATAAAAATATTCTAAGGGAACTTTGTGGTTCCAGGGGTTACATGGAACCATATGATGGTCTCATATCATTAGTTTCCATGGAAATTCAAGTGGATAAATTGTTTTCATACCAAAACACATATATATATAAAGCAACATTTGCATGATAAAATATACATGATAAGCCCAGGCCTGGTGGCTCATGCTTGTAATCCCAGCACCACTTTGCGAGGCCAAGGAGGGCAGATCACAAGGTCGGGAGATCGAGACCATCCTGATTAACACAGTGAAACCCCGTCTCTACTAAAAATACAAAAAAGTAGCCAGGTGTGGTGGCAGACACCTGTAGTCACAGCTACTCAGGAGGCTGAGGCAGGAGAATGGTGTGAACCCCAGAGGTGAAGCTTGCAGTGAGCTGAGATCATACCACTGCACTCCATCCTGGGTGACAGAGTGAGACTCCATCTCAAAAAAAAAAAAAAAAAAAAGTGCTTGATAAGATTCACAAACAAAATGTGAGTAAATTTTATGTTTGTGGTCCCTGGAGGAATACCTTCTGTACTCTCCTCTGCTCTTTGGCACACAACAGCAAAGTTTTAAAAGTACTGATCCAAAGCAAGGAGAAGGACCGTTGTAGAAGATACATTCCATTCAGATTCGCTGGGTGCAACACCTGTATGTACTGTTCAGGACATCTACAAGATGTGTACTTTGTATAAACCTGTATTCTAACATAGATATATATGCCAAAACACCCTACCAAATATTACCATCCTATAAGATTACTAAAATAATTTACTTCCAATTTACATTAGATGTAAGGATGAACTTTTTGGCTTTTAGTTTGTAACGCAGTTGGAAACAACTTTATTGACAGAAAGATGGAGACCTGCTTATTTTTCATCCCAGAAAGGCTGTTACTCTGAGATGTTAAACAACCATATAATTCAGAGAAAGAAAAGCAAAATCAGTCAAACTAGATCTTTGGCATTTCAAGGAGCACATGACTGATTAATTTTACGTGATTTTAACTCTTTCATGGATTTATTTAGTACCATTTATTCACAATTGGAAATCATTTTATAAGTTGCTCTTATACCTCAATAGTCAGCTGACATTATGAGCACTATAAATGTCAAAGAGCTCCTCTGTGTCAGTGGGAGTTCTGCAGTCAGAATCATGAGACATTAGAAAACACCAGGTGTAAAAAAGAGATACAGAAAGATAACTGGGACGATTGGATATCTCTGTCTATGTCTGGAAAACTTGCAGAATTCAGTAAGGTAATGAAAACTTCTGGAAATTGTTTTCCTTCAGTTTCTGAAGTTTATCAAACACATTCAGTTCTGGACATCCTAAAGCTAGAATTGAAATTCGAACTGCCAAGAAATACAAAAATCCAATCCATATGGCTAAACACATTATCAACTTTCAGTTTCCCAAATCCTATTACTTAAAATTTTAGACAACATTGTAGTAGATTAAAGTTGGCCATAGATTTTTGGCTACTCCTAATATCTAAACTTGAGTTTTCATTCTTCACAGTTGACCAATAGAGTGTGGCAAAAGTGATGTTCTGAAATTTTAGAGGCTGAGTCAAAAGAAACTTACAACTTCTGTCCCAGTGTTTTGGTCCACTCTGAAACCACCATGCTGTTTGAAGTTTAAGTTATATAGAGAGGCACTAGAGGATGAGACACAATATGGTGGGAGAGAGAGGTCAACTAGCACCAAGACACCAACATAAGTGAAGAAGATATCTTGGAAGTGGATCCTTCAGCTCTAGCGTCCCTGACTTATGCCATGTAGATCACAGACAAACCACTGAGCTGAACTCTTCTCAAATTTATGAGCCCAAAATTCACGAGCAAAGTAAAGTGGTTGTCATTGGCCATTAAGTTATGGGTAGTTTGTTAAGTAATTAGTAGATAACTTGAACAAACATTAATTAGTTTATCTAGAGCATTATTAATTTTATTTTTCCCATGGACAAGAATTTCATGCAGCAATTTTATGCAAAATGAGATACATTTTAGGAAATACTTGAGTATCAGCTTCAAGGTAGTTTTAGAAAACATGGTCTGGAATAAATGTTCATGTGTTCATTTGAGGGTTACACTCTGTTCTCAGTTCTGAATATTTCTAAAAGAAATTCAGTAAATGAAAAATTTCAGTAGAAATAAATACTTTTCATGCAGGGAGTTGGCATTAGTACAGATATTTTGTTATGTCTCTAGAGGAAAATAAACATCTTGACTTTCTCTCTCCTATAGTGTAAGCCATTAGTCATTTGCAAAGTTCTAGAAATTTACATACGTTTTTACTGACTTGGTGATGACAGTTTGGTTGTTGCTAAATTGTGTTCACCTTGTAATACTGAAAGAAGATTAATTTTCACTAAATAACCATATATTTTGAGATGATAAACACATTCTTAACAAAATAATCTGAAAACTATTGCTCTCGCAAAAAAAGTCTATGTAACTACTAAAGTTCCCTGTGGTAATGTATGATATATAAAAGATAAAACAATGTACAACACACACATGCAAAATTCCAATTTGATCCTGTTATCCTTTATTTTTTCTCTCGCTGAAGGTAAATTTAGCTTTAAATTTGAGAAATAAACCTTGACTATACCAAGGCTAATTCTTTTCTTAGCAGTTGAAAAAAATATATTTTCAGTAATTTTTTCTAAGTAAAACAACACTGTATTACAATATACAAAGTTATTTTACACCGTTAATACCAATTTATTAAAATATTGTAAGGACATGTGCCCCATTTGAAATATATTCATGCTACATAGACCCTTTTTATAAACTACTTCTTTTCATGAGACCCAAATGCATGCTTTACAAACTGTAACACACTCCTGAAAGCTTTGAAAAAGTAATGAACACATTTGCATGAAAGATTTGAGATCTGCTATCTAATTTTAATTAAAGGTGAGTTTGAAAATGTGCTCTGTTCTTCTGACTGATGATGATAATTTTCTTTTCTTTTCTTTTCCTTTCTTTTCTTTCTTTCTTTCTTTTTTTTTTTTTTTAAGATGGAGCCTTGCTCTGTCACCCAGGCTGGAGTGCAGTGGCATGATCTCGACTCACTGCAAACTCTGCCTCCCCAGTTCAAGTGATTCTCCTGTCTCAGCCTCCCAAGAAGCTGGAATCACAGTCACGTGCCACCACGTCCAGCTAATTTTTGTATTTTTAGTAGAGATTGGGTTTCGCTGTGTTGGCCAGGCTGGTCTCAAACTCCTGATCTCAGGTGATCCACCCGCCTCAGCCTCCCAAAGTGCTGGTATTACAGGTGTGAGCCATAGAGCCTGGCCGATAATTTTCTTTTTGGCAGTTTCTTACAACTTAAAATAAGCTAGACAGCATTATGCAGAAAACACATATAAACATTTACTTTCTCTTTTTGTGTGAATCAAAAAGGAGGCCTGGGGGACCTAAGGTAGATCAGAAAAACTCAGACAAGTAGAACAGTCCAAGCTAATTGGGTTACTTTGGATGTTTCAAAAACCCAGTAGTTCATCTCTAGGCAAATGTGATCCAGTATAAAAGATTCTTTTTTTCTATTCTCATTCAGAATGTATTTTATTTTTACAGGCTATTCAAATTCATATTTCATGAGTGTGTTATGTGCTATTGGCTCAAACTTTCTCCATGTGTGTAAGAAGTGTTAATCTTCATCAGAAATCAATTTCCCTAACATATCACTTTCTACTGAAAATTATATCATATTCCCTAAGAAACCAGTGTAAAAGACTCTACAAGGGAATATATCAAAATATAACATTTAATTCAATACTCAGGACTAGAAGGCAAAACAAATACCTAATTTAATCCCAAATTAGGAAATTAGCTATTCAACCAAATCTATGTTTTTTATAAAACATTATTTACCTAAAAACATTTATTGAGTTCTTACTGGATGCCAGCATATTAGATCCTGAAGATATAGAGGTGAATTAAATGAGTTTCTTGGCCTTAAGGAGTTCTCAATCTAGTGGGGAAACAGATGTGCATAAGTAGAATTGCATCGCATATGAGAACTGTGAAACGAGGGAAAAAGGAAAATGATTTTTCTTGTGGCAGGACCTCATATACTAAAGGTTCTCCGTGCTTAGGCTTTCACTAAATACAATGACAAAACTCTGCAGCTTCAACCAATTACTAGATTTATCTAAAACTAATTAAGAATGACCAAGAATAGAACCTTTTGAAATCATAAATTGTCCACCATTTGCTTTAATGTGGCAAATACTAAAAATGGAAATTTATGATACCCTTGAATCAATTCAGTTTAACAAAATTAGTCAACTCCTTCTAAAGTTGAAATAAAAAGAACAATCCAAAGCAAGTCACCTACTGAGCTAAATGTCAAACCAGAATTATTGTTAATACAAATAGTAGTACATGATTATTTCATCAGGTGGAGTCATAACTCGGTATATGAATTGTGTGTATAATGGTGGAAGCAAGAGATTTTTTAAGTTTTTTATATTATATTCTTATCCTCTTAGTTTCAAATAACTCCTTAAAACTTACGTAATATTGAATAACCAAACACTATGGAGACTTTGGAGAGTAAGAAGGAGGGTATTATGAACTTACTCAGCTTTCTTGGCACACATAATTGGAGCTAGTTCATGGCAGAATTTCCTCACCCTTATAGACATTCTAGGGCTAGTGAGTTGTTTCCGAAAGATCTATTTATTCAGGATCACATGCACAAGCTTAGCATGAGCTACCCCAAACTGAAAACCATTCTATTGCCCAGATTATATAACATGTGCATTATTTATACCTTTGGAAAATCTGGGCCAAGCCTTTTCCTTAAGAGTTGGCTGTAGTATTAATGAGTGAGACTGAAACTGGTTCCCTTATTGTCTAAGTTTCTGTAACAGCTGTGCTTGTTTTGAGATTTTTTTTTAAGAATGAAATGGGAAAAAAGTTAACAGTTTACTAAATAGTGTCTGATTATAATCTAACAATGTGATTACGAACGTCTCTTAAATAGCATGATTGTTAACCAGTCCTCTATGCATACATTGGTGTTTGGGGGCATTGCTTAGGCTTATGTCTTACTGAGATACTGATACAAGTTTGATGGTGTTTCATCATATTTTTAAAAAGCCAAAACCATGATTTCATATATTTAGAACCAAAATTATTTGATAATTTACTAGGTACTAGGCACTAAAATGGGCATTTACACATACACTATCTTATTCCTCATAAGAGCTCAAAGTAGTAGATATTGTTGAATTATTTTGCAGATGAGGAAACGTAACCGCAGACAGGTGAAATAGCTTACATGATGTTACATAATTAGTAAGTGACAAAGATGGGATTTCAACAAGATCTGTTTCACTCCAAAGTTTTTTCTTTTTATTATAGCACACTGGGTATGGTAACATTATCTAGACCCCAAACTCTGTCCTAGGATAAAACTATCATTCTAATAAGGACAGCTAAATAATATTAACAACTTTAGCAATTATTATTTAATAACAGCTCTGCTATTACAAATAATGTTATTACTCTACTTAGTATTATAATTTAATAACATTTCTAGTACTGCTAAAAATTGTAATTATTATAATAATTTTTTAATAATAGTTCTAATAATAATTATTATTTGTAGTAATAGTATCAGTAGTAGTAGTAGCAGTAGTGGTGGTGGTGGTGGTGGTGGTGGAGCTGTCACTTATTGATTTCTTACAAGGTACTAGGCACTATATTAAATACTTTATATAGCTTATTTTATTTAATCTTCCCAAAAACTCTTTGTGATAAACCCAACTACTTGCCTCATTTTAACAATTTTTTATTACATTAGTCATATACCATACAATTGGCAATTTAAAACATCCATTTCAATGATTTTGGGTATATTCATGATGTTGTGCAAGCATCACCACAATTTCAGAACATTTTCAACACCCCAGAAAGAAACACTGTACCCATTGACAGTCGCTCCTTAGTCCCTCATCCTCACCTGTATCCTCAGCTTTAGGTAGTCATTAATCATCTATCTGTAACTATAGATTGGCCTATTCTGGATATTTAATACGAATAAAATATATAACATGAAGTATTTTGTGATAGGCTCCTTACATTTAGCATAGTGTTATCAAGGTTTAGTCATCGTTATTGCATGTGTAAGTACTTCACTCCTTTTCACTGCTAAATAATAATCGACCACATTTTATTTATTCATTCGTTAGTTGATTGACATTTTGATCATTTGTACTCTGTGGCTCTTATGAGCAATGCTGCTGTGAGCATTCATGTACAAATTTATGTGTGGACATATGTTTCCATTTCTCTTGTATATACCTAGGAGTAGAATTGCTGGGTCATTCGGTCATTCTATGTCTAACCTTTTGAGGAACTACCAGACTGCTTTCCAAAGAGACTGTACTATTTTGCATTCCTATCAGTAATGCAAAGGGTTCCAGTTTCTCTACATTCTTGAAAGCACTTGTTTTTTTTTTTTTATTTTTAACATAATTATTCTAATGTGTATGTAGTACTATTGTGGTTGAAATTGTACTTTTAATTTATATTTCCCTAAGGTTAATTATATTGAGCATCTTTTCATGTGCTTGTTGGCCATTTGTATGTCTTCGGAGAAATGTCTATGGCCCATTTTTTAAATGAGGAAAATGGGTTTGGAGAAGTTATACAACTTATCCCAGCTAGTAAGCAGCTTAAATGTAGTGAAGCTAAAGTTGTCACTCTTAAACCTTGCCATATTCCTACTAATATTAGTACTATTGTTTACATGGTCCTCTTGCACTTCTGCTCTTTCTTAAAATAGATTTTTGGACAGAAGGTGAGTGATCATATATATCGAAGTTAAAGGGGTGTCTAGTGTGAATTGATTCAGTGAGAAAATAGAAATTATTGAGAGCGTTGCTTTAACTTTAAATCTTTGTAACTCAAGCCACAACTCCTTTTTAAATAGAAAACTAATTTGTAATCAGTACACATGCCTGAAAACTAGCTGTGAAGCACAAGACAATACAGGAAAGTTTTCTGGAGGGATTTACAGTATACTTAAATGCCCGAAAATTGTATGTAACCCAGTATCTGAACAGAGACCAAGAAACTAATTTGTATCATTCAACTATAGGAAGTATGTATTAGAGACTTTAAAAATAAGTTAGAGAACTCTCCACTGTTTGAATTTATTAGGAATAAGTGTCAACTGAGTGCACTATTCCAATTCCCGAAAAGCATATATCTGTGTTGATATCAATACCATCAGCTTTGCAGCACTTCTCAGCAGTTTCATCTTCTAGCCCATCTTATTCAGCGGATTATAGATGCTTTTTAAAGATCTGGAAAAGAAAAAAAATAAAGCTACAAATTTTGACTATGTCTAAAATGTCACGTGAACTGGGAAAAAAAGAGAATTATTTATGATCTCTTTTAATTCAAATATTTTATATAATTTTATGTAAAGAAAGGCAGTTTTTGTAGGTGAACTTGTAGGAAATTGAGTAAGCTATTATCTGGCTTATTCATAATTGAGGTAGAAGGGTATTCTCATAATTGAGGTAGAAGGGTAGCTTTGTATCATTTAGATAATTCCATTAATTGTCCTCTATACTTCATTTAAATAAATTTGGCTTAAACTTTGGAAGATCTTTTGTTCCTTTAATAATAGCTCTTTCCAGAAATTCCTTAGATATATCAGGAGTGGGATATACATTTTGGTCCTTTTTTGGGGGGTCAGGGTCTCACTCTGTCACCCAGGCTAGAGTGCAGTAGCATGATTCTGGCTCACTGCAGCCTCAAACTCCTGGACTCAAGTGATCCTCCTGTCTCAGCTTCCTAAGTAGCTTGAGTACAGGAACACATCACTATGCCTGGTGAAGTATTTTTTTTTTTTTTTGAGACAGAGTCTACACAGAATAAGGACAAGGCAAGAGATCTGGGGAAAAATGCTCAGAGATCTGTGAAACTACAACTAATAGTTTATGTTCAAGGTAGTAACTTTGAGTTTGGAAGCTTACAGGTTGCATAAGCCCTGGCAAAGTGGTAAGCAAAGAAGTCATGTCAGAAAAAAATCTGATCTTGGGTTTCTAGCAAGGTGGAAAATTGAAAGGCTGAAAGCCTTCACAAATCAGGCAACAAATGGATACTGAAAGATCAAAGACAGTGCTACTAAACCTGTAAGAGTTTGCTCTTGATTCCCACAAGAGAAAGATATTGTCACTGTGGACATAACCACTGAAAAGTTTGAAAGAACTGTGTCTTAGAGTGATGCAAAAGAGGGCACACCTGGCAATTAAGATCAGTTAAAGCAAGTCCTTTGGCTGAAAAAAGGAACTCCTTCAAAAAGAGTATAATGTAAACTTGGCCTGATACCAGTTCTAATAAAAAATCTAGTCTTTAACAATATCTGAATTTCAAAAAAACTGAATTAAGAGTATATGCATCAAGTCCACACAAAAAACTTTGATTTTGTTTACAAATGCAATATTAACCTAGGAATAGAGCCTATGTATATTGAAATGTGGTGTGTATTTGTAAGACACTTATTTTCCAAGAACAAGAGGAGCACTGACTCACTGAGGGCCTGTATCAATTTCATTTATTTTCCTTAGTTGTGAAGATGTTGATTGTATATCTGTTACTATAATGATGGTTTTACATTTGTTGTTAAGTTGTTTGATAAAATTATAACTTGGCGAGATGATAATCATGGTGTGTCTCAAGGCTGATTGTCGGCAAAAGAACAAAAACAATGTGAACATGTGATGGAGAGGGGGCATACAACAAAGGAGAGGGAAAATTGTGTCAAGGTACAATTTGAAAACTCCTGTAAACCAAAAATAATATTCTAGGCGCCTGTCTCCGCCACAACTATCTGAATAGACTCCTCCTCTCAGCCATGGGGTTCCAAAGTTAACACGAAAAACTGGTTCAGGCCATGACAGGAAGGGAGGATTGGACATGTCTCATGATACTCCACTCCCTTTTAGAATTCAGGAAAAGCTCACCAGCATTTAACATCAACACAGACCTTAAGTCTGATAAGAAACATATACAATCTATTCTCTCTGAAGCCTGCTTCCTGGAGGCTTCATCTGCATGATAAAACTTTGATCTCCACAACCCCTTATTGTAACCCTCACATTCTTTGTGATTGATAATAACTTTTAACCAATTGCCAATCAGAACATTTTAAAATCTACCTATAAGCTGGAAGCCCCCTGCTTCGAGTTATCCTGCCATTCCAGACCAAACCAATGTGTATCTTACATGATTGATGTCTCATGTCTTCCTAAAATATATAAAACAAGACTGCCCTGACCCACCTTGGGCACATGTTCTCAAGTTTTCCTGAGGGCTGTGTCACAGGCCATTGGTCACTTATATTTGGCTCAGAATAAATTTCTTCAAATATTTTACAGAATTTGATTCTTTTTGTTGACACTCTCTTAGCTCAATTACAGGAAAATGAAAGTTCTTTAGAAAGAAAGAGAATCATGCTAACTTTACATAAGATAATTAAGGAAGGTGAATGGTTAACTTTAACAATAGTACCTCATATTTAGGCAGTATATATTTCCAAGGCATTCAAAGCATGTTTTCAGGCATCACTTAATTAATTTCTTGAGTAGTTCTATAAATTATGATGAGTGTAAGATATCATTAACCATTGACACGTGCAGTGATTAAGGTTCTTTGTGACACCCACAGGCAGTTTAATTGAGCATTCTAGTGGGGAATCAGCTAGATCAGTAGTGAATAAATGATTGTTAGCCTGATCATTATAAGTCAGATCAGAATTTCTGTAACTCTACTATTATGTATGTACACATATGACTGCTATTATATATATGTAAAATTTATAGCAAGGATGACGTGTGTACTCACTTCTGTCTATGTTTCCACTTCCTTTCTCAGTCAAGTGGTTTGCTTATTAACCTAATAATAGCTGTTCTCATGAGTGACCACTTTGTATATAGAGTAGCTCTTAAACTTGACAGATTACTACTCTGCTTGCATTTACTTTTTGGTTCTCAATGTTAATTCCTGTGACTTTAGTTTTTATATTCTTTTGATGTGCAAAGAATTCTTAAATATATTTATTGGTACATCTAGTTCTAGATCCTTGAGGAATTGCCATACTGTTTTCCATAATGGTTGAACTATTTTACAGTCCCACCAACAGTGTAAAAGTGTTCCTATTTCTCCACATCCTCTCCAGCACCTGTTGTTTCCTGACTTTTTAATGAT
>NW_012109075.1:1484881-1517301 GCF_000951045.1 Mandrillus leucophaeus
GAGTTGATGGGTGCAGCACAGCAACATGGCACAAGTATACATATGTAAGAAACCTGCACGTTATGCACATGTACCCTAGAACTTAAAGTATAATAATAAAAAATAATTTAAAAAATATATTTATTGGGTATATATGACATTTAAAACCATATAATCTATAGTGATCAGATGAAAGGAATTAGCCAGGGAAATGCAAATCAAAATCACAATAAAGTATCGTATCATCTCAGTTAGGATGGCTATTATTAATAGGACAAAAAAATAATGAATGCTGGTGAGGATTAGAAGATACTACTATGAACGATTATAAAAAACTGAATAACTTTGTCAACAAATTCGAAAACCTAGAAGAAAGGAAGAAATCCCTAGATACATACAACCTACCAACCTACCATTGAACCAGAAAGATGTAGAAAACTTGAACAGACAAATAATGAGTAAGGATATTGAATCAGTAATAAAACCCCCTAACAAAGAAGATCCCAGGCATTACTGGATAATTCTACTAAGAACTAATTGACACTATTAATAATAAATGTTAATTAAATTCATTAACAATAACTAAA
This sequence comes from Mandrillus leucophaeus, assembly GCF_000951045.1. NCBI lineage: Eukaryota > Metazoa > Chordata > Mammalia > Primates > Cercopithecidae > Mandrillus > Mandrillus leucophaeus. The sequence goes on from NW_012109075.1 coordinate 1,485,448, forward strand.
GAATTAATTCCAGCTTCTCTTAAACTCTTCCAGAAAATTGAAGAGGAGGGAATACGATCAAAGTCATTCAGCATTACCTTAATACTAAGGCCAGACAAAGACACTAAAAGAAAAGAAAACTACATACTAATAACTCTGATCAATATAAAAGCCAAAGTCTTCAGGAAAATACTAGCAAACTGAATTCGGCACACCCCATTAAAAGGATCATATATCATGACCAAGTGAGATTTAACCCTAGAATGCAAGGAAGTTTCAACATATGAAAATCAACCAATGTGATATACCACATTAGCAGAACAAAAGGTAAAAATCTTTAGAACACATGAATATCTCAATAGATACATACAAAGCATGTGACAAAATTCAACAATCTTTCATGATAAAAACACTCAACAAAATGAAAGCCATATGTGAAAATAGTCCACAGCTAACATCATATTTGATGATGAAAAATCAAAAGCTTTTCCTGTAAGATGAAGGACAAGGCAAGTATGCCCACTCTTGTCACTCTATTCAACATAGTAATGGAAGTCATTGCCAGAGAAGTCAGGCAAGAAAAAGAAAAAAAGGCATTCAAATCAGAAATAAAGAAGTAAAAGTGTCACTGCTCACAAATGACATAATCTTGTAGATAAAAAAAAAAACCTAACAATTCTACCAAAAGTTAGAACTAATAAATTCAACAAATTGTAGAACACAAATTAATATTCAAAGATCATATGCATCTTTATAGACTAAGAGTAGATGATCCACAAATAAAATTGAGAAAGCAATGCCGTTTATAATAGTAAGGAAAAGAATAAATTACTTAGGAATAAACTTAACTAAGGAGGTGAATGATCTGTATACTAAAAACCACAAAACATTGCTGAGATAAATTAAAGAAAGCACAAATAAATGAAAAGACACCTCACATTTATGGATTAGAAATCTTAGTATTGTTAAAATGTCTATAATTACCCAAAGTGATCTTCAGATCCAAGACAATCCCTATCAAAATCTCAGTGACTTTTTTTTTCAGAAGTAGATAAATCAATCCTAAAATTCATATGGAAACACAAAGGTCCCCAAATAGCCAAAACAATTTAAAGAAAGAACAACAAAGCTAACGGCTCAAACTTCCTGACTTCAAAACATACTACAAAGCTACAGTTATCAAAACAGTGTGATACTAGCATAAGGACAGATATGTAGAACAATGTAACAAAATAATAATAATTAAAAAATACAGAAATAAATCCACATATATTTGATCAAATTACCTTCAACAAATGTACCAAGACTAAACAATGAGGAAAGGATAATCCCTTAAACCAGGTGTCCCCAATCCCTGGGGCCACAGAATGGTACCGGTTTGTGGCCTTTTGGGAACTGGACTGCAAAGCAGGAGGTGAGTGGCGGGCAAGCAAGCATTACTGCCTGAGCTCTGCCTCTTGTCAGATCAGTGGCACATTAGATTCTCATAGGAGCATGAACCCTATTATGAACTGCATGTGAGGGATCTAGGTTGCATGCTCCTTATGAGAATCTAACTAATGTCTGATGATCTGAGGTGGAACAGTTTCATCGGTGCCAAAAATGTTGGGTATACAAATGATCTTGGGAAAACTGAATATCAATATGAAAAATAATGAAATTAGGCCCCTTTTATTATACCATACACAAAAATCAACCCAAAATGCATTAAAGAATTAAACATAAGACCCAAAACTATACAAATCCTAAAAGAAAACACAGGGGAAAATCATAACATTGGTCTTGGCAATGACCTTTTTTTAATGTGACACCAAAAGTATAGTCAAAAAATAGACAAGTGGGACTGCAGAAAACTAAAATGCTTCTATGAAGCAAAGGAAATAATCAGCAGAATGAAAAGACAACCTACAAAATAGGGGAAAATATTTGCAAACCATATATTTAACAAAAGTCTAATATCTAAAATATCTGAGTAACTCCTACAACTCAGTAACAAAAAACCTGCAAAAATAAACTGATTGACTATAGATAAAAACTTTGCATAGACATTTCTCAAAGAAGACATACAAATAGTCAACAGGTATATGAGAAGATGATCAATATCACTAATTATCAAGGAAATAAAAGTAAACTATAATGAGCTATCACCTCACACCTGTTAAGATGGCTATTATTATAAAAAGCAAAACAAAAAAAGAAAATAAGTGCTGGTAAAGATATGGCAAAATTGGAATGCTTGTGCACAATTGGTGGGAATGTAAAATGGTGTAGCCTCGATGGGAAACAGTATGGCAAGCCTTAAAAAATTAAAAATAAAACTACCATATCATCCAGAAATTTCACTTCTGAGTATTTGCCAAGATGTGGAAACAACATAAACATCCATCAGCAGATGAATGGATAAATAAAACGTGGTCTATACATACCATGGAATATAATTCACATTTGAAAAAGAAGGACATCCTGTCATATGCGACAACATGGATGAACCTTGAAGACATTATGCTTAGTGAAATAAGCTGGTAACAGAAAGACATATACTGCATGATTCTGCTTACATGAGGTATTTAAAGTAGTCAAATTCTTAGAAGCAGGATATAGAATGGTAGTTGCCAGTCACTGGTAGAAGTAGAAATGGGAAGTCGCTGTTCAATAGGTATAGAGTTTCAGTCGTGCAAGACGAAAAAGTTCTAGAAGTCTGCTGTACAACAATAGATAGATAGATAACAATACTGTATACTTACAAATTTGTTAAGAGGGTAGACTTCATGTTATATGTTGGTTACTACAATGAAAAAATTTAAAAAAAAAACAAATATACAAAACAGTTGGTGAGAAGTGTTCTAACAGAGATCTATCAACTCAAAAACCTAAGGCTTAAAGTATATTCTTCCCTCTACCTTGTCTTACATAACGTGCCAACAATGCTTAGAGATCTTTCTACTTAGACTCTTCTATATTATTGCTTTAGTAACTTCAAATTAGGATTCCATATTTTTGCTGGGGCAAGTATTACAATCAATTCCAAATCGGTCTCTTTGCCTCTTTTTCATATTTAATAAATTCTCATCACTATAACCAGAAAAAAAAAAATCTATGTTAAAATGTAAATCTTATGCATCTTTCCTGATTCAATCTCTTACATGCCCAAAAGGGAAAAAACGAATTCCTTACATTGATTACTGGTTGCCATCTACTTCTTCAGTCTCATCACTCTAGCTATGCCAAATTCTTTTATTTTTGTTCACACAGGAACTCATATCCCTCCTCACTCCCAACCTCCTGGCAAACATTTTTTATATGCCAATATTGCGTTTATCATCACTTCCCAATGATACCTTTCCTGATCCCTGAGCTGCAATCCCAGGAAGAAAATATGTATCCCGTTTATGTCTCTACTATACCTTATGAATTCTCCTGTCCCAGCATGTATAGTTTTTAATTGTATCTTCATTTGTTGTTATGTATGTATCTCTTACTAGACTGTAAAATTGATAGTATTTGCTTCAACATTTATTTTCCAGCAATAAGCACTGTGCCTGATGCTCAGGAAATGTCTGTTTTGTGTATGTATACACAGTCATATGTATGAACAAATGCACAGATATGTGAATGAATGAAAAAACAAGTGAATAAATTTCTATGATAACTAAATTTCAGATGGCTGGCAACTTCCTTCACTGCAGCCCTCCCATTAATTTCCTTATATTTTACAAATCCAACTTTACATTAGAAAAAATCCCTGTGATTAAATTTAGTGCTATCAAGAACCATAAAGTCTTGGCCTTGAGCGATGGCTCATGCCTGTAATACTAGCACTCTGAGAGGCTGAAGTGGTGCAGTTTGTGTGTGGACAGGTGTTTAAGATCAGCCTGAGCAACATGGCGAAACCCCCACTCTACAAAAAAATACAAAAATTAGCTGGGCATGGTAGTGTGTGCCTGTGATCCCAGCTACTCAGGAGGCTGAGCTGAGAGGATCACTTAAGTCCTGGAGGTCAAGGCTGCAGGGACCCTTACTCGCACCACTGCAATCCAGCCTAGGTGATGAAGTGAGACCCTCTTTCAAACAACAACAACAATAACAACAAACTCATAGAATCTTAAAATTGGAAGGAAACTCCAGCCAATATATTAAATAACCACAAAATCACAGTGGATTAACATAAGAAAAGTTTACTTCTTGCTAATACAAAATCTAGTTGGTTATTCATGTGACTTCCTATGCAGTTCAAGCTTTTTCTACCTAGTGGCTTTGCCATCCTCTAGTGACCCTTCAGAGTCTTCTGCTGGATCCCCCACACTTATCTAGCCAAGAGAGAGAATGTGGACGGTTACAATGTTGTTTTTAGGTTCCAGAACAGAAAGTAGTGCACATTACTTCCAACCACATCTTATTCAGAGTTTACCACATGACCAACCTAACTGCAAGGAAGGTTGCATAATATAGAGGAACATGTGGATATGGGTGAGCACTGGCTGTCCCAATAGCAGTCATCTATTCCTACCTGATGTTGGAATACATCTGGGAGCATCTCTAAGAATATTGTCTAAAAAAAAAGCATTCTATGACTATGGAGAACACATTATCTCCACAAGGCAGCCTATTCAATTATTGTATAATTCTTGTCATCAGAAAGTTCCCTTTATGCTGAACTATAATCTCACTCTTGTGGCAAGACAGAGTAAACCTATTTTTCTTCCATATAGTCCTTCAAATATTTGAATAAACTAGCAGGATCCCCCAGCCTCTTATATTCTTTAGGATAAATATGTACAATTCTTGATAATTTCTTATAGGAACTATACACTATTATGGTTACCCTCTTCTGGATATACTTAATGAAGAGTGTTAATGTACTTCTTAAAATATGAGACCATATACTAGATGTGGCCTAACTCATACAGAATAGGACATTGACTTCCTGTATTCTAATCACTATGTAAAATGAGGTCATCTGTGTGAAGGTACTTTTTACACTATGAAGCAACACATTCATGGAAGGTATCATTATTATTATAAATGTAGTTTGAGATTGTGTGAGCTTATTCAGCAGCCACATCACACCGTTGGCTCGTATTTTAAACCTGTCATCAGCTAACCCCCCAAACCTTTTTCATAGGAATTACTACATGAAAGAGCCCCGTAATCATTTCTTCCATGGTCAGTGAAAAAACACATTCATTTTTTCTTTGGCTTATGAGAAAATAGACCTAATGATGTCTAGATTTCTGGGGCTAAGTACTAACTTAAAATTCCTGACAAGTTTTAGGTCCTATCCACCTACAGAAACCATTTTGACCAAAATCAGTGCTTTTTTTTTTGGAAAAAACCTGCAAATGTAGTTAGCTAAGCATATTTTTTTTTTGTCTTCATGACAATAAATACCTGATTTAAAGGATTTTAAATCAATTTGTGGCATTGGTGTGGGGATGGCCTTAAATTTTTGATTTCCTCTTTAGTAGCTAATGGTTTCTTTTCATTAACTGCTCTCTGTGGTTAAGAACTGCACATTTTTCTTGGAATTTTGCAAACAGAATGAACAATTCAAATTATGCGAAACACAGAAACCATAAATAATAGCAGCCTTAAGATTGTATGATTAGTACAATTAAAGCAAGAGATATGGATAAACATAACTTTTCCATCATACTATTCTCCCTCTCTAGGAACATTCTGGATCAATTACTACACAAGCCCATAAATCAGAGCAATCTCTTAAATTCAGGATTAGCAGCCCATAATGAAAGGATCAGAATTTTTGTGAATGCAGTTATTTTCATTTTTAGCCTATTTGTACTCCCCAAAAGTTTCCAGTTAATTAACTGTACTACTTTAATCAGTGAATGGCTACTACATTACAGAATGTTTGATTTATATTAACGCTCTTTGGTCTTGGTAGACCAGAATTTCCAGTTATCTAAATAAGAGAAAAAAGAAGGAAGCTAGCTTTATTATTGTATAGTGAAAAGTACACAGCAGTTTTGACTGAACTGAAATAAAATATCTCTCTAAATACTTACCTCAAAGAGGCAGTGGTGTACTCTACGTAGGTGGATGACTACAACATACCCTCCCTTACCACATGCATGAGTGTCCTGGGGCTGCTGTAACAAAGTGCCACAAATGGGTAGCTTAAAACAAATTTATTGTATCACTGTTCCAGAAACTAGAAATCTGAAATCAATTTGTCAGCAGTATAGTTTCCTTCTGGAGGCAAAAAGGGAGAATCTGTTCCATGTTTCTCTTCTAGCTTCTGGTAGTTGCCAGCAGTCCTTGATGTGCCTTGACTCATAGATGCATCACTCAGATCTTTGTCATCACATGGCGTTTTCTCCTTGTGTCTCCTTTTGTCCTCAGATTTCACGTTTCATGTACGGTCACCAATCATTGGATTATAGGGCTCACCCTAATCCAGTATCACCTCACTGTAACTCTGCAAAGGCCCTATTTCCAAATAAAGTCACATTCACAGGTATTCAGGGTTTAGGTACATAAATTTTGGAAGGAAATCAATTCAAGTCATAACACCATACCTACTTACATCGAGATCGGTATGAGAGTGAACATCTGGATGAGAAGTAAAACCTTCAATCTCAAAATAAGAAGTTTGCTGAGCTAAAATCTGAATGCCTGGATATTTAAGTTTTCATGTCATTGGAGCTCCTAGAAAGATACACTATTAGACAAACACATAGGCAGGTCTCATGCAGATCTTAAAAGGGAAGTCCTATATAAAAATAGGCTGTAACCTGTGTATTGAATCTACAAGTCTCACTTACCAAGTCCAAGGGAGGAGATCCCTGCATATAAATGAAGCTTCTTTCAAAATTGGGCCTTATTTGAAGTATTATTTTTTCTTTCCTATCTTAAGGCCATAGGGCCTACTCATTTTATGACATAAATATTTCCTCATCATCTGGACAATTCTGAGATCCTGATGTGTTTATGGAGTGTGTATTTATGGAGCAACATCAGTTTATAGATCAGAAAAAAATGAATAAAATTCTTTCATTATGACACAATACTGAGGAGAGCAAAATCTGGTCAATATAATCTTAAGGGTGTATGTACAAATCACAGAAGTGGTATAGTAAGGAAGTACAATTTCAGGGTTATATTCCTTTCTTACCTTAGCCAAACAAATTGTGAAGAAAATAAGTAGTTTGGGAAGTAGAGCAAAATAGCTGACATATAATCTATTGCTGTCTTGTATGTAGATTATAGATAATTGTAAATTTAGTTTCTAGATTCTTCCTGCATAAGGGTGCTGCCACCAGGATTTCTTTAAGTCTATACATATAATGCAACCCATGTCCTCCTAGCATCTAATCCATGGCAGTGAAGATTCCATGTATAGTCTGTATAAATAATAGGCAGTTCAGATAATAGACAATCAAAAACTACTGAATAAATCAGTGTAATGTTACCATGCCCCAGTAAATAGAGGTGTAGCATACAAGTCTATTGTAATTCCTATATCCTTAGTGCTGGTATGGTAATGTGGGATGGTTTAGTTCTTGTTCTGTCTAGAGCCTAAAATGACCCTACGCTTCCTTCCTTACCTGAGTATGCTCCCTCATGTCCACAAATATGTCCTTTACCAATGTACACTAATCCGCATAAATTTTAAATAATACTTCATACACACAGATAATTTAAGCAAAGGTCTATGAGATTTAACTGATTTAACAAACACTTATCAAGTGCTAATGATGTACCAGGCACCATTATAAACACTGAAATTTAAGACAGACATGGTTTCTTCTCTCATGGTGATTACTGTCTAGCAGGGAAGACAGAGATTAAGTAAATTAACCTACCATTTTACATAAATATAAAATTACAAATTTTTAAGTGTTACGAATGAAAATAAGAGAGAACATACATTAGATTGTGGATGAGTAGAAATGCATAGTTTTAGTAAGTTGATAAGGTAAACTTTAAAAGATGAGAAGGAGGCACCATGTTAAAAGTAAGAAAAAATGTGCCTCAGTTAGGCAAAATAGTAGATATTAAGGTCTTGCAGAAGGAATAAATGTTGAGAATATTTGAGATACTTCATTTAATTCCAGTATAGCTAAACATTGCCATCTGTGAAGATGGAGATAGGAGTGGTGTGAAGTGACATCAGAGAGGTAAGGAGTAGTCACATCATGTCAAACATCATAGGCGGGTTCTAATTAAAGAAGTTTCATGATGTAATTTATGTACATTTATACTTTCTAACTTTTTATTTTGACATAATTGTAGACTTACAGAAGTATTGCCAAAGCAGCACAGAGATGTCCTATATACCTTTTCACCCAACCAATTTTTATGAGGACTCTGGTTAAAAGGATACTGCAGTATTTCAGGCAAAAGCTGAAGGCAATTCAGTCTAAGGTGTTGGTGGAGATGGAAAAAAGTGATTGATTGTTTGAGATGAGGTAAGATTAACAGCACTTCCCTGAAATTAACCTACTGTACCTCAGACACTCTATTGAGAGCTGGAAATGCAGTAGTGAGCCAAAAAGACATGTTTCTTGTCTTTAAGAAGCTTGTAGTCTAGCAGACTTGGCAATGGATTGGATACAGGTAGGTGAGAAAGAGAGTAGGTGTAAGAAAGTCTTTCAGGTCACTGAACAACTCAATGAGTAAAGATAACATTTACTAAAGTGGTTATTTCAGTTACCTATTACTCTATAATACCCTCTCCCCAAATGATGGCTTAAAAGAACAATGATTTATTATTTCTCATGATGCCATGTGTGTCCAGGTGGTTCTCCTGCTGCACACGATTTTGACTGTGGCCTCTCTTGCGGTTCCATACAGCTGAGAGCTTGGCTGGGCCTGGAACAACCCATAACTCACATTCTTGGGCCTTGATGCTGATCTTTGACAGAAGCAGTTAATTTTTTCTTCATGTGGCTTCTCTCTCCACACAACATTTTATTATGCACTCTTCTGGTACAAGCTTCTTTACTTCATTGCTCTCTTCTAAGACAGTGAGAAGATTCCAGGCCTCTTAAAGACTAGGCCTGGAATGGGTGTAACTTTCACTGCATTCTCTTGGTAAAAGCAAGTCACAGTGCCCGCCCAAATTTAGAGAGACATGAAATTAGTTCCACCTCTGAAAAGGAGGAGATAAATTCATATAATGGTTTTTGGCAAATTTGGAAACAATATATCACCATGGAAAAGTCTGAAAGGAGATGGGGATTATAAATCATAAGATCAAATGAGAGGTCAGAATATTTCAAACTGAGGAGCTCTTAAGAGAGCTTCTGGTCCATCCACATTGTTTTTCACATGAGAAAACTCAAGCCCAGAGAGAAAAACATGACCTATTTAAGATCATACATCTACTTAGTACATAGTATCCCAGGTACAGTCATCCCAAATCAGCTAGTGTTTTTTAGACTACGTTTCTGCTCCCTCTTTATGTAACAAAATGTAATCTATTCTTGAGTTTCCCTCTTTCTCTTAACATTTTCAAGCTAACATTTCAATGAAATGTAACTCATTTCCAGGGAACCTCATGGGTTTCTTATGCCTGTAGAAGAATAAGTAAATGGAGCACCATCTTAGGAAACCAAGAAATAAATTGGGCTCTGGCTATGTTTTATTCCTAGTGTCTTTTTCCCAAATAGATTCATGTTGTGCCATTTTATTTTATTGTTACTCTGTCAAGAAAATGAGTTGTTTGAATTTGAATGTCTCATATATTCTGTAAATTACAAATAGCAACATTTGGCTCTACTATTTTGACCTTTTCGACAATGTGTAATTTTCAGGGTATGCCATCACACATCTCTTATTTACAGCCTCAGTGAACTGTGGAAAAGAGGTGGCATGGCCATCAAGTCAAAATACACAATACTGAGAAGGTCAAAATAATGTATCATAAGACTATTTTTCAAAGCAAGGATTAAAATTAGGATAAATCTGTCTTATTACTCCCTTCCTCCTCCCATCATACACACACAAGCAAATGTGATTTAAAAGACTGCATAAGATGATGCAGAAATGAATAATATAATGGCTAAAGTTGTACTATTTTTTTTACTTCATTTTGAGAAGGAATTATACTACGTATAGGCAGACTCTAGATCCACATTACAAATAGGTTCGATAGTGCTACATTTATCAATCCTAGTCTTGAAACTTTCTCAGGGATCTCTAATTATCTCTAATTATCAAAAATTTTAACTGCAAATTTAATTTTAATTTATTTTGATGTTAATATTGAAAAACCACTTAGCATATATTTAGGAGAGGAACAGTTTATATCCAGAAATCAAAATAATTGTAAGGTTTAAACTTTGCCAAAGTTAAAAATCATTACCTACTTCAGTGGCTTTCTCCTTTTAGTAGTGGAGCCATGTCTACAAAAGCAAATTAGAACCAAAGCCCTGTATGAAAACACATTGAGAGGAAACAGCTTTAGCGAAGGAGAAAATCCCAAATGAGGTCCCCATCTCATTAGGCCCCAGCCACTGCAATAGATCTCCTAAAGCTCTGCAGAGTGGCTTTTGAAAACCTCGGTTCTATTGCAATGTATAGCTGCCTAAAAGAGCAACTGACCCTCTACCAAGTAAACCTTTGTTATTTTGTCCCAAGGAAGAATAAAACCCAGGATCTCCCTGAGCACAAAAGGGAGTTATAATTATTATTTTTTAAAATTTCTTCTAAACCCACTATAGCAACCTTGACAATACTAGACCCATGGTTAGATTCCATTCAATGCTTCAGACTACTTAAAAATCTCACTCTTCAAGATTAGGATCTTTTTAAGAGATCATATTACTAAAATTAGCATAAATAACTGGTTTCAGTAACAGTAACCAAAGCTCATGGCCATAAGTCATAGATGTATGGATAGATTATTCAAATCACTTAGCCTTAATCCTTAAATTATTTCCCTTTTTATCAAAATAAATATATAACTGTTTGAATTTCGTATTGCCTCCATACTGCTACTTGAATATCATAAGGTTTACCTCAAGTAGTTAACATTTGCCAGCTCTGAAAAAAAAAAAAAAAGTCCTCAGGTGATGCACTTACAGCATCAGAAGTTGGAAAGAACAGTTGTGAAGCCACCCACAGAAGGCTCTTCAGAAGCTGGCAGAAAAGAAAAAAAACAATGAAAGTTTTTTTTTTTTTTTTTTTTTTTAAATCCATTCCTCTCTATGTTCAACACTGGGAGCCTTATGCATTGATCAAGCACCGACACTTACAGATTCATTCTCAAAGCAGTGGGGGAAGTATTGACTAGTAACTATGAATTAAATCACAGTAAAACCACAGAAAAATAATTAGCAAATTACCTTCTTAAAGCAAAGAATACTTCCCTAAGTGTCAGGAGATAAACAATAAGATCACTGCTGTGTCACAAAGTGTGTTGGTGATACTGGCAAGTAATTTACCTCTGTAACTCAGCTTTTTCTTTCTAATCCATAAAATAGGGATTCATTCATTCATTTAACAGATATTTATTGACCACTTGATATGTGTTAGGCACAATTCTAGGCATTGGAGGTATAGCATTTAAAAAGACTGATAAAGTATTAGCCCTCACAGAGCTTACATTTTAGTTGAGAGACAATTATTACCACAAACAAATATATAAAATGTTCACAGATTCTAATAAAGTTCTATGAAGGAATAAAACTAAATTATATGATAGAAAATAACTGGATGAGGCTATTTCATATAAGATAATCAGAGAACATCTTACTAAAGACATCACACTGAGGCTGAGAACTAGGGTAGGAATGAGCCAACATAGGAAAAAGCTTGAGGAACTTATGGCAAAGGTTGACTTTCATTGGCCAATATGGCCAATATTACAGACTAGGACAAATGTGGGCATAGACTTGAGAGAAGATGATTTGACTTTATAACAACTAGGCCCATGAAATTGGCTTCATTGGTAGCCTCTGGCCGCCAGAAAACAAACAGAAATTTATCATGGTTAAAATGTTTTAAAATTTAAAAATTATTTTCAGTTTCATAAGGTAAGAGATATAATTGCATATAGGTATGCTAGGTCCTTCCCACAGTGAGCAGTGAGCAAGTAACCAATGAAAAACATTGCAAAGGGGAGATCAATGATTATATGTAGGTTGTAGCCACAGAATAGACCAATTAGACTGTTATCCAGTTGACCTTATTAGCACTGGTCTCTAAAAGCAACCGAAACTAGGTGCCAAAAACCTTAGGGTAGTGTTTCCCTCTAATCCAGCAAGACACACTTAGAAGCAAGAGTTTTATTATCAACTAAATTTAGGAAAGGGCTTACACCCTCTCTTCATCTTAGACATTTATAGTGAATATTGGTCCATCCAAATCTCTGCAGCCAGGCATGGTGGTTCATGCCTGTAATCCTACCATTTTGGGAGGCCAAGATGGGAGGATAATTTAAGGCCAGGAGTTCAAGACCAGTTTGGGCAAATTAGTAAGACCCCTATCTCTACAAAAAAAAAAAAAAAAATTAAAATCAGCCTGGTGTCATCATGTGTGCCTGTAGTTTCAGCTACTCGGGAAGCTGAAGAGGGAGATGCTTAAGCCCAGGAGTTTGAGGCTGCAGTCAGCTGTGATGGTGCCACTACACTGTAGCCTAGGTGACAGAATGAGACCCTGTCTCTAAAAAATTTAAATTTAAAACAGCCTCTGCAGTATCATATAATAAAGAAACTGGTTGAACATTTAATTAATCATTTCTATATTTCAACATGGAATACTTTGCATGGTAATGTGTGTGTGTGTGTGTGTGTGTGTACATGTGCTTGTGTATATGTGTCTGTATGGGTGGCATGCGTGTATGTATGTACATTATCCATGTTTGTCATATTCACCAACATCTCACTGAGCACACTGTATGAAAAGCTAGGTATGAGTTTTGGTAATGTGTGTGGAAACCAAACTGATTCTGTCTTTGGTAGCACTGAACTTTACCCCGTGTGGTGGATACAATAATGCCTCCTCAAAAAATGTCCGCAGTCCAATCCCTGGAACCTGTGAGTATATCACCTTCATGGTAAAGGGAAATTAACATTGCAGCTGGAATTACCTTGTGTTATCTGAGCGGGCATGGATTATACGGGTACTTAAAAGTGAAAGAGAGAGGCAGAAGAATAGGTCAGAGTGATATGATGTCATGTCAGAAGGACTGAACTTACTGATGCTAACTTTGAAGATGGTGGAAGAGGTCACTAGCCAAGGGTTGTGGCAGCTACCAGAAGCTGGGTAAAACAAGAAAACAGATTGTTACCTAGAGTATCAAGAAAGGGATGCAGTCCTGCCAACACTTGATTTTAGCCCCAGACTTGTGACCTGCAGAACTGTAAAACAATAAACTTGTGTTGTTTTGCCACGAAGTTTGTGATAACTTGCACAGCAGTAATAGATAACTAATAGACCTCATCTTGTGAGTAGGAATGCACTGCACTGAAAGAGGAACCAGCACCGTATAGAGAGTTCATTTAGTGGGTTACTTTGTTGACATGACAAAGGAAATGTAGTTTCCTCAGTCATATTGACTGAGATACACTAGTGAAGTTGACCACTCACATTTACATTGTGAATGCAAATCAAGATCTAATTAAGCTTTATTAAGCAGGCAAATCATTTCACTTATCAGCATTTTCATATTTTTTACTGATTCTGTTTAACTAGCTCTTATGATTTCAGAAAAGATTATTGGTCATGTTGAGATAACAATTTTCTATCATATCAGTTTTGGAGCTCCACAGGGACATCATGAGTATGAATAATGTCTATTTTTACTCATTTCATTTCTGCAGCAAGTATTCTTGGGTTCTGCTTCTTGAAAGCTGAAAGGCATTTTCTAGGAAGTCTCTTTCCTGTAGGCTATTTTGTGCTGTCCTATATATATACAAAAAGAGCTCTTATAGACCTAGCCCCAGTATGACATGTACTTTGAGATTTTTTCTAGCCACAAAGAATTTTCTCTGATTTACCCACCCACCCACATGTGTCCTCTCCATAATAAATAGCTGGAATTTCATTGGTCAGCATAAGATTACAGACTGGGACAGTGACTTTGGCCATGGACCAGAAAGAAGCTGAATGGTCTTTATAACAACTGGACCCATGAACTTAGCCTCATGAACTAAGAGGAAAAACAAATATTTCTACTTTAACTTTGAGAATGACTGTCTTAGCATCTTCCAGTTAGCACAATATTGAGCAGGAGACTATCACTCCCTTTTATCAAACATCTTGAAATAAACACCAAGTGGATGAGACTCTGTTAATATCTAATGCTCAACTGAATGTTTTAAAAAGAAAATATTTTGTGTTTTTTAAATTGAATGCCACTCTATGTATATACTAGGAACTACATTTATACAAGTCCTTTTTCAAGTGGTTGGCTCCTTGAGTAATAGCTAAGAGAGGAACTAAAAACTTGAGTAATGCCAAGTTTAAAATATTTTGTGTGATACAAATACTTAACGACTCTAATTTCAAACTGTTAATGTCTTTTCTCTCTAATTTCAGTCCTCTCTAATTTCAGTTCTCTCTAATTTCACCCAGAAGTATGGTATTTCACCCAGAAATACCATATTTCTGGGTGAAAAACTGTCACAAGCAGCTTTTGTTTTTATGGATTATTAATATGTTCCAATTGAACAATAATTAAAATAGGTATTGTAGTTGGACACAGGCCTTTCACCTCTCCTCCGGGGTTTCTTATTGAACTCTGGTCAGTGGTGAGAACTAGCTCTAGAATCTATTGATGAATTCTACTCCAACAGAGCTGGCTCTGAGTCATAAGATGACATTTCTCTGGTGTTTTCCTGTAGATAGGAAACCTTTTCCTATATCTTTTGGAAACATGGAGAACAAAGTGGTACTTCAACTGTGGCTTTTCTTTTATTTGCCTCATAAAATCTCATGAGGTATTAGTAACCATATTTCTCAAACTAAAAATTAGAATGATTACCTAAATTGTTTTTCCCTAATTTGTGAATTTATTTGTGTGGAAATCTTACAAAGGTATAAAAATTAAATCACATTTTGTTATATATTTAACATATCACATTTACTGAAAAGAATAAAATTCATGAGATGAGGGCAGTTCAAGAAAAATTCAAGTAATAAGAGTAATTAATTCTTCAAAGGAGTGTCAGACAATATCTACAAATAATTACAAGAGAAATAATCCAGAAATGCCAGATTTCTTTTTCTATGTAATAACATATAGTCAAAAGAACCAGATGACTATATATATTTTTATACTTTAAGTTCTGGGGTACAAGTGAAGAACATGCAGTTTTGTTACATAGGTATACATGTGCCATGGTGGTTTGCTGCACCCATCAACCCGTCACCTACATTAGGTATTTATCCTAATGCTATCCTTCCCTTAGCCCCCAACCCCCAACATGCCCTGGTGTGTGATATTCCCCTCCCTGTGTCCATGTGTTCTCATTGTTCAGCTCCCACTTATGAGTGAAAACATGCAGTATTTGGTTTTCTGTTCTTGTGATAGTTTGCTGAGAATCATGATTTCCAGCTTGATCCATGTCCCAGCAAAGGACATGAACTCATCCTTTTTTATGACTGCATAGTATTACATGGTGTATATGTGCCAAATTTTCTTTATCCAGTCTATCATTGATGGGCATTTGGGTTGTTTCCAAGTCTTTGCTATTGTGAATAATGCTGCAATAAACATACATGTGCATGTGTCTTCATAGTAGAATTACTTATAATCCTTTGGGTATATACCCAGTAATGGGATTGCTGGGTTAAATGGTATTTCTAGTTCTAGATCCTTGAAGAATTGCCACACTGTCTTCCACAATGATTGAACTAATTAACACTCCCACCAACAGCGTAAAAACATTCCTATTTCTCCACATCCTCTCCAGCATTTGTTGTTTCCTGACTTTTTAATGATCGACATTCTAACTGGCATGAGATGGTATCTCATTGAGGTTTTGATTTGCATCTCTAACAACCAGTGATGATGAGCATTTTTTCATGTTTATTGGCAGTGTAAATGTCTTCTTTTGAGAAGTGTCTGTTCATATCTTTTGCCTACTTTTTGATGGGGTTGTTTGTTTTTTTCTTGTAAATTTGTGTAAGTTTTTTTGTAGATTCTGGATGTTAGCCCTTTGTCAGATGGATAGATTGAAAAAATTTTTTCCCACTCTATGGGCTGCCTGTTCACTCTGATACTAGTTTCTTTTGCTGTGCAGAAGCTTTTTAGTTCAATTAGATCCCCTTTGTCAATTTTGGCTTTTGTTCTCATTGCTTTTGGTGTTTTAGACATGAAGTATTTGCCCAAGCCTATGTCCTGAATGGTATTTCCTAGGTTTTCTTCTAGGATTTTTGTGGTTTTAAATCTTACGTTTAAGTCTTTAATTCATCTTGAGTTGATTTTTGTATAGGAAGGGGTCCAGTTGGGAAAAATGGCTAGCCAGTTTTCCCAACACCATTTATTAAAAAGGGAAACTTTTCCCCATTGCTTGTTTGTGAATGACTATATATTTTTAACTTTTTGGCCAGCCCTATATGAATTTATGAGTCTTTTCTAAAATAATGTGGACACAAAGGAAACAGAAAACCAAGAGAGTAATCAATAATCTAATGCTTATATAATTTATACAATTACTTTTTTTAACATAGTTTTTTTAATTGACCAAACTTTATCAATCAAAAAAGAAAAACCTGGATTTTCATGAACAAATGCTCTTAGAGAAAGGCCTACCCTAGGTTGAATGTCATTCTTGTCTGAGGTTTACTCTCCCCCAACATTGAAGCATCCCATTTTTCCTTGATGGTTCTATGAATAGTTTCTAAATCATTTATACTAAATCATTCAGGACCTGACAATTCCATTTTACCTTTAGGAACTGGATCACTTGCCATCCAGGATGAGATTATCACCTCTAAATTTACTCCTTGCCAGAAGCATCAATCTAGCATTTTCTTGTCCTCTGCCCTCACTTAATTTCTTTGAAGTATTAGGTTTTATAACTATCCTTTGTCATTGTTTATGGCATCTGTTGTTTGCTCTTTCAAGAATTCATGAAAATTTAAGAAGAAAGGAAACAAAGATATCTGACTTTTCTGTTGACAGTAACAGATAACTTTGGAATTAAGTGGTGGGAAACAGAACAGCTGGCAGGCATATGTATAACTTTTAATATTCTTGCTCTACCTAGATTGGAACAAGCAATTTTTAAAAGTTTAAGCTGACTTCATCAAATCTAATTTAGTTTTTCTATCAAATCATGTGAAATGGCAACAGAATAGGGAAGGCTTGTATTCACTAAGTACAAGTCTGTGTGTTATCAGAAAAACGATGAGTCAAAAACAGCCTGGTTTTAACAAATGTCAGTCTAGTATCAGTGGGTATTTTCTAAGAAAAATTTGTGTCTGGCTAATTTTCTACCTTCAGGGTTTGGCCAACTAACCAAAGACTCTCTCTCATTAGATTACAACCTGAAAAGCTACCTATCCCATTTTCAGATTTACAAGCAATAAACGTTGGAACCCTGATGTTGAGTTTATCAAGTGCAGGAGAAGCAGCATGATCCAATGTAATCTAGACACGGGTGGGGCATCAAGAAACTGAATGTTTCTGACCCTGCTGAATCTTCAGCAAGTTGCCACATCCTTCTGTGTCTTAGTTTATACTTTCACCAAATAGGGGCCAGAGGAATGCCTGTTAGGGCATGGCTAAAAACAAACAAACAAAACAAACAAACAAAAAAATGAAACACTAAAACCTTATATGTGGTAGAATACTTTGAAGCAGATATAACAAAAGTCCAGAGACATAGACTGCTATTTATAAATAAGCATGACGTTACAACCCGTGATACTAAGTGTAGCTAAGATATATGAGCAGAAATTTCCCACATGTATACAGGTAGTCCAAGAAGCAAAAGCGAACAGTAAAAGGAGGTGCATGAGGAGAAACAGCTGTGGCCCAGTGGGATGGAGACAGCAACAAATGGAAGCAAAGAGTTAGTAGAAGTTTTGCTTTACAGTTTAACTTAACCAAGTTTCTTAAGCACCAGCAGCACCATTAACCCACTGTAAACAAAGGCTCTACTATCTTTAATTTGTTTAAAACATTAACTTTTGTCAGCCTTCAGGGCAGATCCAGCTGGATCAAATCAATTGAATCAGGGTTGAAAAGGGGAGGTGAGAGAGAAAAAAACAAAACAAAACAAAACAAAACAAAAACAAAAAAACTTTAAAACAGGAATAAAGGTGGTGCATAATAAGAACCTCGTAAATTGTCTAGCACTATGAACATGTCAGGAAGAAAATAAATAGTAATGATAATAATGCTACTCCTAGGCTCTGATCACAGGGTTTCTTTTCTTTAGGGACATCCATGAGTTTGTAGCCATTTCCATCTTCACAGACCCTGGGAAGTCAGAGAGGAAGTGTGTTCACTGATCACAACATCTATTTGCTGAAGACACAACCACAGACCAAGACTTTTCTGATAAGGTCAAAAGACACTCATACTACAGTTGTTAATCATCTGACAATCACAGATCCTTTTGAGAATCTGATGGTAACTAAAGAAACTCTGTAGAGAAAATAACATCCGTAAACTGAAAACTGCATATAATTTCAGGTGGTTCATGATATCTTGAATCCCAGGCTAGAAACCTGTTTATAATTGCCCTATGCTCATATCTTCTTATATGCTCATTTCTCAGCTTCACTATTCAGGAAGAAGAACAGTGAAGATACTAAAGGTGTTTTTTGTTGTTGTTTTTTTTTTTTTTTTTCTGACATAGACACTTAGACCTTAAAAAATTGTTTTACCAACTGTCAGGTCAGGGATTGGCAACATAGAACATAACTGGAATGCAACTGATGATAAGTGTTTTGGGAGCTCACTGGGGGCTAAAGTGATTGGGGAATCTTCAGTGAGTCTCAAGGATCTGAGCTGGGCTCCTAATATTTGAAGCAGAAGAGAAGGAAGAAAATACTTTCTCATTTTATTACATAAAACTATCTTGACTAGGCAAAGATAGGGGTGTGGTGGGAAAGAAAACCACGAACTTGTGACTAGGGAGTGTTGAGGGTGGAACAGCTATGACCTGAATCCCTTGACATCTGCTTTGTGGCTTTGCAGCAGGAAAACAGATCTAGACTATGAATAAAATTAAAAGAGAAAACACAGTATAAACCTGTAAGAAGTGCACCTTTATCCTTGTGACTTGCTTTAATATGTAATGAGAAGATTCTGGGCTGTGCTTGAATTCACAGAAAATTTATTCCTGAAGAAGTTGTATGGCTCTCAAAAGGGTTTAGAAGTTTGTAAGGTGCAAAAATTGGTTTCTGAGAGCAGAACAAAGCCAACAAGTCAGGAGAAGGAAGCAATAAATAAAAGATCAGCTCAAACATTTCCTTTTGAATGTATAATTCAGTCTCTGGAAACAGCTGTTTGTGATGGTTTTCCCCAGCCGACCATGTTTTCACCAGGTGCATATTGTTTTCTTAGACAGCAAATAAACCTGCACAGCAGTAATTCGGCAAAAAGGAACTTTATTCTTCTTGCATTGGGCGGGTAATTTTCATTTAATCCATCATTCTGAATTTGCTGCACTGTTTTGAAAAGTCACAGCAAGTTATTCAGGGTTGCCTTTGACAGCAGCCTCAAAACACAGGGAAGACTTTGCCCATGATTACAACATGGTATGACATCTGCAGAAGTCAGGTGTCATCCAGGTACTGGGTATCCAGGATGTCAAACACGTGGATGCAACAAAATACTTTTAGAAGGCAGTGAAAGCACCTGCTTAGAAATGGTTTGGTTGACCTTTTCAGTTGCATATATATTTTTGTGCAGGTCACATCCCTAATAAATGAAAATCTCTTTGAAAACAGAATCCATTTGATACCCCACTATACCAATTAGAGTGTAATGCGCATAGGAGACAACAAATAAATAAAAGAGTGAGTGGTGTTAAGACAGACTTTGAAACAATCATTCCTACAGTCACTAAAACACTTTTTATCACCTACTATGTGCCAGCCACATGCCTGGGGTTACACAAATAAAAAGCATAGATGTTTATTTGCAAGGAGCTCACATCCAAGTAGATGATACAGACAAATAAATAAAGTGCATAGTGAGTAACTGTGTGATAAGGATGTGCACTGTCCTAAACGATTTTAGAGGAGGAGCAGCTAACTCGGATTGGAGGACTGAACAGGAGTCAAGGCAAAGATCGGATGTTGTGGGACTAGCTAGGATAGTATTAGTAAGAAACTTAAAATCAGGCCCCAGATTTTGAGAACAGGGTATTTTTCCATTAGATGCAAGAATATGTTGTATAAGTTTATAGAACTCCAAAGACAAGTGTGTTTCGAAAGGCAATGTTGCCAGTAATTAAGTAGGCATTATTTGTTCCTTTATTGACTCCAAGGTACCACACTAAGTGGAATGGAGCAGTTAATCAACATGAAGTGTCCACAGATCATCCTCTCAAGAAATTCACTGTCTAGTGTTAATAGAAAAGACAATCATACAAATAACAATTAGATATACTACTGTAAACACAGTGATGAAGTTTTTCCCTAATTTCAAATTTATGTATGCAGCTTCTTACTGGATGTTTCAACTTGGTGGTCCTGCTAGTATCTCTAGTTCAAGTATAGTCAAAATTATCAAGGCTAGCACTCAGAATCTTATCTCCCAAAATCTCATTGACCATTGCTACTACTCTTTTCAGGCATTTATTCATTCTATAATGCAAATTTGAATGCTTGCTGTTTTCTGCACTTGCTCTATCATTTTCCACCAATGTGTCTGTGTTCATCCTGTTTCCTCTATTAGGACACATTTTCTACCATTTCTGCATATCCAAATCCTACCCCAGACTCCAAGGAACCACTAAAAAACCAAGCCAGGAAATTTCTGATTCCCACTCTGTCACTTCACTCAAGCTTTCATAGCATTTTTTCTGTACTTCTCTCATACTAGAAAGACAGATTTGGGTGTCATTCATACAGAGATAACACCTGAAACCTTAAACTAAAATTAAATTGCTAAAGGGCAAGGTAGAGAGATATAACAGAAGAATGTCAAAGTCAGAGATTTTAGGGAAACACACTTAGGGGGTTGAGGAGAAAAGTAGCCAGGGAAGAGGACAGATAGGTAGCAAATAACTGAAAAATAAAGAACAAGGAGAAAGTTTGATGCCTAATGGTGTTGAATAAGGCAGAAACATCAAGAAAGAGAAATGCACAAATAATGAATATCTGTTGAATGAATGAAATAATGAAGAAAGAATGAACAAATGAAAGAAGTCATGAATGGAGAGGCCACTGGATTTATCAGATAGGAGGTCTTTGGTGGGGAAAGAGTGTTGACTTGGAGAAATTTTGAGGGTAGAAGAAAATATAGAGAATTAGAATCTGAAAATATAGGCCAGATTCCTGGGTCTTCTACTGCGTAGCTTTAAGCAAATGACCTCTATGAAACTTTTTCTATTTCTAAAATGAGAGAAACACCTACAATTACCTCCTTCACCTATATCCTGGGGATAAGAATACAAGCAAAGGAACCTAGCAAAAAAAAACTGTTATACAAATGTAAGATAGTATAATTAGCAACATTTAAAAGAGCTCCATAAATGAGAAGGCATTCAATCATCAGTCCAGAGAAATATTAGTAACAATGAGTTTACAGAGATCCAGTTTACAGATGTCATGACTTGCTGTGCATCTGCTGGAATTGAGCTCAGTACCAGGTGTCATTATATACTGGATTTTATTTTCAACTAGCATCCCATTAGAGAGCTTTTCAGCATATCTTGCTTTAGAAAATCAATCATTACATTTATTAAAAGAAGAAAATAGATTTATTTCTGCGAGTCTCTTTAGGATTGGTGTAACTTTTCTCACCACCACTTGTAGAAATCGTAGTCATAGAACCAAAATGTTTCAGACCAGCATTTCTCAACCTCCAGGTTACCATATACCAATGACATATTTCAAGTATTTGGTTATTAGTAAAAAGATTGTAAGTAGATTCAAGTATAACCCTATGATAACATCACCTACTGGCTTATATTTTTATCTAAATTCTTGAATGAGAGAGAAAGGTTAGTATGTCAGGAATTGTTTATTATCTATAACTTGCCTTACCTATGCTACCACCCAAGCATCTGTACAGCTTTCACCATGAGTGCCCTGGTAGAAAAAAGATAAAGAATCAACTGTATCTTCAGAGATCATCTAGTCTTATACTATTGCTTATAGGTGAGGAAAGTAAGGCCCAGAAAAAGGGAGAGATTTTTCCAAGAACACACAAGTAGTTAGAAGCAGGGGCAGAGTTGGAACACAGATCTTCTCATCCTAGTCCAAAGTTTTTTCCACCATATAACCTTTTCTCAAAGTGTGTGAATGTGCAAGGTGCTATACACACATACACATATTCATGTACGCATATATACACGCATATGTTGGGGAATAATCAAATAAATCTAGACCATAAAAGACCCTATACCATCCTCTTGAAGATTCTGTCAAGAAGGCTCCCCAGATATCTACAACACAACTTGTAGATATGACAAAGCAGAGTTTATTGCTTCACCACCTCCTCAAAGCTTTGACAGTGCTTCAGAGGAGAGATGCTAAGAATATAATTTATTAAGAATTGGAAATTTTATGTAAGGCAGGTATTTCAGTGCAGAGGCTGGACTGGGATCGGGTGGTAATCATGATAAAATAGCCCAGGACTGATGGAAGCAGCAAAGTGAGGATTTTGAAGGGTGGATTCAAAGAATCTTAGGGTTCAAACAGTCTGTGAACGCTCTTCATTGAAGAGTTAATGCGTCTTTGGGGAATCTCCTGTAATGAGCAATGAAACCATTTGTTTGGGTAGGACAGTTTGGGAAAAGTAAAGAAACGCTAATGAAAGCAGTGAAATAGCAAAGTCATGTTAGTATAGACACTAAGGTATGGTTTTGGTTCTCAGTGTCCAGGCTGAGTGTAGAAGTTGGCAATGTGGGGTCTCAATTAACGATGTATATTAAAGCCTTAGAGAAGTCCTACAGTAGTTACATTTGTTTAGCTCTATTTAACTCAGGCATTTTCGACACCTATCTGACTACAGAACCCTATTTTTTACTTTAAACACGCTCTGGAAAACTCTGCATTCTATTTTGTTCTCTTTATGAGAGGTAGTTCTTTGGAACCTATTCAGAAGTTGATCAGTTATGAATTATCTAAAAACATTAAATGGAAGATACTAAACATTAAATTGGAAGCTACTCAATAACAGTAGTTGTTCTGATGACTGCCCTAACCAGTCTGACAAGGCTCTTTTGATTGTATGCTATATAAGCATTACTTGACCTGATAAGGAACTGCTCAAGTTGTGAAGTTTTTAACTGAGAACCCATTAATCCCATTAGTGCTGCAAGAATTAAGTGTTAGGAATGGATCATTCCAATTACTTCCTATCACTTTATACCCAGAGTAATCTTTCTTTGTATCTACATTGCTTATACCTAATTTGTCAACAAACTGGTGCCATCATTTGCATTTTGAGATACATATACTCAGGTGATTTTCAAATATTTCTTTTCAGCTATGTTTTAAAATACTTTTTGAAATTGTTTTTCAAAGCATTTTAATTAGTACTTATCATAGATTAATCACCTGTCAAATTTAATTTATAAAAATGAGATCATTTTAAGTTCTGTCAGCTGCATTAGAAAACTATCCCAAGCCTTAATTCCTCTTTATCCAGTTTTAAACTACACAGTCAAGCCTGTGAATTTTTCCTCTTCTTGACTTAAAATTGTGCCATATATTTTTTTCTTCTTCAAGCAACCATTTATGGCGCACCCAATTTCAAAAATTCTTCATATATATACAGATAGTGAGTTACCAAGTCATGCAGAACTTTAACTGAGAAAAGACTTAATAAGTCCAAAGGTAATTGTGTATGCATAAGTGAATTAAAGGGAAACTCACAAGTCAGGGATATGGCTATGATACATGGCTTGCTAAAACTGCAACTGCTTATACTCCTCCATTAGATTAGATTTAGTTGATTTCATGATGTTAAGCCAGATATTTTTTCTATTATACCTATTTCTACATCTGATCTTAGCCAAAAGGATTAGAAGCAATATTATAGCTATTTCTTTTCTTTTTTATTTATTTATTTATTTTTGAGAAGGAGTCTTGCTATGGCGCCCAGGCTGGCAAACACTGGCATGATTTTGGCTCACTGCAAGCTCCGCCTCCTTGGTTCACGCCATTCTCCTGCCTCAGCCTCCCGAGTAGCTGGGACTACAGGCGTCTACCACCAAGCCTGGCTTATTTATTTATTTATTTATTTATTTATTTATTTATTTATTTATTGTATTTTTAGTAGAGACGGAATTTCACCGTGTTAACCAGGATGGTCTCGATCTCACCTCGTGATCTGCCCGCCTCGGCCTCCCAAAGTTCTGGGATTACAGGCATGAGCCACCACGCCCGGCCTACTATAGCTATTTCTAAGAACATGGGGATTCAAGTTTGGGGCATCTGGGTTTTTCCAGCTGCATTAAATGGGTCATATACTCACATGGGGATCTGGAGAGAAAAACAACAGTGACAATGAAATGAGGTCAGGGTAAAACAAATAGATTGTGACTTTTATTAATGTCATTTTCAAGCAATCTCTAAGTTATATGACACCAAAACATTAAGAGAAAACAGCCAGTCATCTGATGTTTAGATGTATGTCATAAAGCTACACTTGTCTTGGTGATTGATATGGTTTGACTCTATTTTCCCACCCAAATCTCACCATGAATTTTAATAATCCCCACGTTTCATGGGAGGGACCTGGTGAGAAGTAATTGAATCATGTGGGCTTCCCCCTTTGCTTGGCACTTCTCTCTCCTGCCACCATGTAAAGAAGGACATGTGTGCTACTCCTTCCACCATGATTGTACATTTCCTGAGGCCTCCCCAGTCCTGAGGAACTGTGAGTCATTTAAACCTCTGTCCTTTATAAATTACCCAGTCTTGGGCAGTTCTTTATACCAGTATGAGAATGGTCTAATACAGTGATGTAAATCATCCTTACCGCCAAGTAACATAAGAGACCCTGTCTGTATAACTAATACCCACTGGTTCATAGAATACATATATGGCTTGGGAAAATTTTATTAAATCTCTTCTAATTTTTAATGTTTTCTGGCATTATGAACCAGCAATTACATATATGTTATTTGGTTGATCCTCTCAATAACTCTGTCACTTGGTTATTATCATACAGCCTTTCCTAATATATATTAAAGCAGATGTCAATAATTTGGTACATGTTGAACCATCAGTGAATTTTAATTGAATCCAACCCTGGACCTCAAGCGTTGGAGGCTTTATTCTGTGACTATGGTAAGCTTATAGGCAGTATTATCAAACTTTTACCTTTTGGAATTATTTGGTTTGAGAGAGGTGATTTGACATAAAGTATATCTGCATCAATATAATGATAAATTTCATGGCTGTTAGTACTTTTATGTATCAGCATAGCTAGGTAAAAAATCAAATTTTATTTAGTTATCAAAATGAATTTCCTATATGATATCTATCATCTGGATGTTGAGAACCATGTATCAATGAAATTTAGCCCCATCTAAATTTGTCATTATTTATAAACAAGTAAAATGACATGCCTGTGTACGTACATTATTGTAACATTTAAAGTTGAGACCAGTAATTACATTCTTGTAGTTTCAAACCCACCCGAGTTTCTTTGATACTATCTGTGCCTACATAGGGACCTATAAAAATTTCAAGTTGCTCTGTGACTTGGTGCCTAGTTCAGTGGTTCTAAATTTTGGCTACACATTATACTCAATGGGGAGCTTTAAAAAGTATTGTTGACTTGATCTTACATCCATAGGTTCAGATGTGAATGGTTTGGAATATAACCTGGACATCAGGATATTTTAAAAGTTTACGTATTTTATTTCTAGTGTGAAGGCAAAGTTAAGAACCATGAGCTTGTTGATTTACCTGCTGGTCCAATGCTGCCCATGGTATCTCAGTACTTCCTCAATAATCAGTTTCCTGTTTGGGAAACATTCCCCAGAGGTTCTCAATGACTGGGTCCCTGAAACTTATTTCTCTCATATCAATCATCTTCCTACTTGGATTCCTACCAATTTATTCTTAAAACTCAATAACTTGCTTGATCTGACCCTGCTTGGCTAGAAACAGCAGGACTTAGAATCTGATTCTTTGTTTTCCAATCTGCTATTTTCCAGAATATCATACACTTTCACCATGTTCTGATCTATGTCTTTGACCAAATCTGGGATTCTAACTAGACTTTCACTCCCGATCTTGTTTAGTCTTCCCCAACCTACCACTTAAAATTTCATGTACAACATCAGTATCTAGATGATTGTGGATTGCTTTTTTCTTATTCCACAAATATTTGGCATCCTGCTTCTAAAAATGGTTAGCATGGTAATTAGCATTGCAAGTTCTGTTAGTGTGTCTGAATTGAAATCCTGGTTCCACCATTTACTAGCTTTGTGACCTTGGATCACATAAGTAACCTCTCTCAGCCTCAGTTTTCACATCTATAAAATGGAGGTAAAGATAATAATTTTTAGTGCTGTGAGCATTAAGTAAAATAATTCCTGTAGCATGTTTTTCACAGAGCCCGGTACATACTAAGTGTTCAAATCTACATTAGAAACACATCTGTGTTTAAATAATAATAAATTTGGTAGGTAATAACTGGTATTTGTTTTAAAATCAATGAAAAATGATTTGACAATTGAAACAAATTGTTTCACCCATTCCATTTGCTATTCATACACCAGACCTCCTCATATTTAGATATCTTTCGAACAGTCAATTTGCCTTGGAAATAGTAAATTTCTCAGAGGAAAGTCAATAGGGGTCCACTACTAATGCATAAGAAGGCCATGGCCTTTGATGCCATAGATAAACGCTAGGATACATATTTTATAATTGCTTTATTGCCAGGAGGTTTCAGTGAAGCCATAAATGAAAAAAAAAAATGATCAGCCTAATTGCCTCGAGATGGATATGTAATGCATGAATCTCTTGTTAAATGGATCTAGTAATAGGCCACCTGTTTCCCCTGCCTCCTACTCAGTTCAGTATATGAATGAGTAGTGCTTTCTGAAATGAGCAAACCCAGACTTTTAAGTGCAGTTATGTTGTAATTTAATGACAACTCATCTCAGGTTTGAATCTTGCCTAATCAGATAATTCTAGAGTTTAAGAACAGATTTGTATCTCGCTTATCATTTTTATTGCACAGTCATTATTGAGATATCCTCTAGGTAGAAGTTCTGGGCTCAAAGGACTCCTCACTTAAAAGAAGAGCAAGAAATAGAGGAAAGAAGATATAGGTAGGCAGGTGGTGGGGCATTTGGTTGATTTATTCAAGACCAAATTCACGGTATGTTACCATAACTGAATTTAATATTCAGTCAAGCTGCTCATCATTCATTTCCTACCATCTGACTTCATTATTCAATCTATCACAACATTTGAAGTCTGTAATACATGATCTTATCCAAAATAAGTATAAATTAAGTCTAAATGAGCCTAGCCACTTTGTACATGTAAGAGATTTGGGCTCCAATAATTCAGAATTTGTGATGACTCATATTACTCTGAAAAAAGCTGGGAGTGCAGTTATGCTCAGCAGATTAACAGGGTTAGCAGATATAGGAAGGTGCAGTTATTCTTGGCAGATTAACAGGGTTAGCAGATACAGGAAGGTGTGTTTAAGCTACTTAAAACACATCATTTTCAAGCACCTAAGAACTTACTTACTGCAAATACTAGATATGATAATTACAAAGCATCATGACAAGCCTAATGAAACCTGTCACTGTGTTTACAGTAAAGATGTTTTTTTTGAGGATGTTGTTCATTATTTGCTCTACAAAAACCTATGGAATATATATTTACTTCTGGTCTCATTATTTTAAAATGTTGCACTTACCAGGAAAAGAGACAATATTAATTAGAGATTTAAATGTGGTTTTCCTAATCAGGACTACCTGTGGTTAAATTCTAACTCTGTCACTTCCTGGCTATGTGACCTTTGGCAAATTAGTTACTAACCTTCTATGAATGTCAGTTGTTTTCACCTGTAAATTGAGGGTAAAGTAGGCCCTGTGGTGAGAATCCAGTGAATTTATACATGAAAAGTGCTTAGAAATATGCCTGAAACACTTGATAAATGCTCAGCAAATATTAGCTGTAATAGTATCGTGAATTTTTTCTTTGTAATTAGCTTATTTTTTCCAAATAAACATTGTAGTGTATTTTCTTGTTGCTGCTAGTTTGTGTTCACATTGTGGCCCATTTGACACAAGGGCAAAGACTTTATCACTTGCATGTTGTGATTCCTTCTTATGCTTCTATTATTTTTAATTTATTTGATTTTGTTAATTATCTGAATGTATCAATCCTTTATAGAGTAAGGGATATATTAGTCAACCAAACAAATGATACAATATAAGGCAAAACTAGCTTAGTTTCAGCTGTTATGAAGGATCAAAGGTAAAAATAGTCCGTTTCAAAATATGTTGTTTTTCAGATTTTTTTTCTGATTTAAATTAGCATTTTCTCATTACTCTGAATTGGTAAAAAAATCTAACCTTTTAGTATAAGGCTTTGAAAATGTACAGAAAAGCAAAAAGAATAATGTAATGAATGCCCAAATATCTAGTACCTAGATTGTACAACTGAACATTTTGCCATGTTTGCTCCCTCTTTATTTTTCCAGATTTACGTTAAGGTAATTACAAATAACATGATGTTTCACCCCTAAATACTTCAGCACTTATGTCTAAAAGATAACAACATTTTCTTTTGTAATCGCAGTATTAATTAAGGATAATGACTGGTTTCACTCTTTATATCAATGATTGGCACAGATATGGGTATATGTGCTTGGTGCATCTTTGTGAGTTGACTAGTCAATCAATTACTTGATGCAGTTTCATTGTATTTGCTTAGTTCTTCCCTCTGGAGCACAAAAGATAGAAAATACTTCTCTCTTTCTCTTATTCCCTCTTCCCTGCCTCTTCCCAAGTTAGCAAGAGGGAAAAGAATAGAAGGAAATTAATTGCCTCTACTTTGTAAACTCATACAAGTTGCCTCTGTCCCATGGCACCCTGCATCTGCAGGCAAGTTAATAACTCTCTTTCTTCACTGGCAAAAAATGCTGACTTTACTCTTCTCATGAAAGGTGGATAATGTTTGTTAGACATTTTGAGATTCATACACGGAAATTGCACTTTATACCCAAAGCTTTCGTAATCCCACAGTTGAAATGGATTGTATTAGTAGTAATTAAAATAACTACTATATCAGCAGCTGTGGTTCTAAAACAAGTAATATTAAATACTAGCCCCAATCTTTTCTCAATGTTTCCCATATAGAGTAACTTTATCTGTTTTCTTTGTGTTTTCTTATTTTTCATCATTTTAGAAAATGTTTAATAATTCTGAATATGACAGATATGTAACTTCCTTGAATTTTTATCAGGTATGACCAGTGTGTTGCCCATTTAAGGCTTTGCTATTGTTTTTAAGAAATACATGATTTAATCACCTCAATCTCCTCCAGGAGAACTCAGGTTAAAACTCTGCCATTGAGAAGATCAGACTTGTCAAATTGTTTTACCATACAGAAAATGCCACTAATTATTTAATAACAGATTTCATCAACGTTTCTCTCAATTTGTTCTTCCTTGATTGTGTTCTCCCATGTATCAAAGATCAAATATTGAGTCAAATATTTAGTATTGGACAAAGCATCACATTTAGAAATAGCATGATTCCATCATGCCTAGACAAGCAGTGTTCCTATGTTGGTGGTTATTGACAGGACTGCTGTCATTCTTTGCTATTATGGGCTTCATTAATGCTGCCAGGAAAAAGGGACTCTGGCATTTTGACATTTACTCTTTGCCAGGCTCTAAATTTTATTCTAAGCTTTACAACTTGGCTACACAGAAATTTCAGTAGTGCAATTTGACATCTTGGCTGTTGATTCAGTCATAATTGAAAAATACATTAAGTTGTCTTTGTATTGTCTGGTTCTTTTTCTGGTTTAGTGCTTTCTGGGCAGGAGACATGTATTTCGTGTATATGAAAGTTTGATGCAAAATAATAATGTTTACATTTTATAGTATGGATTGTCTTGAATGCATTTCTGGATTTGATCATCATAATACCAATAAGGTTGAGCAAAATATATTAGGTTCATTTTACAGATGAAGAAACTAAGAAAATTATTATTTTAATTTTTTTATTATTATACTTTATGTTCTAGGGTATATGTGCACAAAGTGCAGGTTTGTTACATATGTATACATGTGCCATGTTGGTGTGCTGCACCCACTAACTTGTCATTTACATTAGTTGTATCTCCTAATGCTATCCCTTCCTCCTCCCCACACCCCACAACAGTCCCTGGTGTGTGATGGTCCCCTTCCTGTGTCCAAGTGTTCTCATTGTTCAGTTCCCATCTATGAGTGAGAACATGCGGTGTTTGGTTTTCTGTTCTTGTGATAGTTTGCTAAGAATGATGGTTTCCAGCTGCATCCATGTCCCTATAAAGGACACAAACTCATCCTTTTTCATGGCTGCATAGTATTCCATGGTGTGTATGTGCCACATTTTCTTAATCCAGTCTGTCACTGATGGACATTTGGGTGCGTTCCAAGTCTTTGCTATTGTGAATAGTGCCACAATAAACTTATGTGTACAGGTGTCTTTATAGCAGCATGATTTATAATCCTTTGGGTATATCCCCAGTAATGGGATGGCTGGGTCAAATGGTATTTCTAGTTCTAGATCCTTGAGGAATCCCCACACTGTCTTCCACAATGGTTGAACTAGTTTACAATCCCACCAACAGTGTAAAAGTTTTCCTATTTCTCCACGTTGTCTCCAACACCTGTGGTTTCCTGACTTTTTAATGATTGCCATTCTAAGTGGTGTGAGATGGTATCTCATTGTGGTTTTGAATTGCATTTCTCTGATGGCCAGTGATGATGAGCATTTTTTCATGTGTCTGTTGGGTGCATGAATGTCTTCTTTTGAGAAGTGTCTGTTCATATCCTTTGCCCATTTTTTGATGGGGTTGTTTGTTTTTTTCTTGTAAATTTGTTTGAGTTCTTTGTAGGTTCTGGATATTAGCCCTTTGTCAGGTGAGTAGATTGCAAAAATGTTATGCCATTCTGTAGGTTGCCTGTTCACTCTGATTGTAGTTTCTTTTGCTGTGCAGAAGCTCTTTAGTTTAATTAGATCCTATTTGTCAATTTTGGCTTTTGTTGCCATTGCTTATTGTCCCTGTTTGCAGATGACATGATTGTATATTTAGAAAACCCCATCATCTCAGCCCAGTCTCCTTAAGCTGATAAGCAACTTCAGCAAAGTCTCAGGATACAAAATCAATGTGCAAAAATTACGAATATTCTTATACACTAATAACAGACAAACAGAGAGTCAAATCATGAATGAACTCCCATTCACAATTGCTTCAAAGTGAATAAAATACCTAGGAATCCAACTTACAAAGGATGTGAAGGACCGCTTCAAGGAGAACTACAAACCACTGCTCAGTGAAATAAAAGAGGACACAAACAAATGAAAAAACAGTCCATGCTCATGGATAGGAAGAATCAATATTGTGAAAATGGCCATACTGCCCAAGGTAATTTATAGATTCAATGCCATCCCCAGCAGGCTACCAATGACTTTCTTCACAGAATTGGAAAAAACTACTTTAAGTTCATATGGAACCAAAAAAGAGCCCACATTGCCAAGACAATCCTAAGCCAAAAGAACAAAGCTGGAGGCATCA
>NW_012109075.1:1517351-1537740 GCF_000951045.1 Mandrillus leucophaeus
CATTGCCAAGACAATCCTAAGCCAAAAGAACAAAGCTGGAGGCATCACGCTACCTGACTTCAAACTATACTACAAGGCTACAGTAACCAAAACAGTATGGTACTGGTACCAAAACAGAGATATAGACCAATGGAACAAAACAGAACCCTCAGAAATAATACCACACATCTACAACCATCTGATCTTTGATAAACTTGACAGAAACAAGAAATGGGGAAAGGATTTCCTATTTAATAAATGGTGCTGGGAAAACTGACTAGCCATAAGTAGAAAGCTGAAACTGTACCCTTCCTTACACCTTATACAAAAATTAATTGAAGATGGATTCGAGACTTAAATGTTAGACCTAAAACCATAAAAACCCTAGAAGAAACCCTAGACAATACCGTTCAGGACATAGGCATGGGCAAGGACTTCATGCCGAAATTTTTTTAGTTCACAAAGTCCAGGGAGAAAAGTCTCTTGAATTCTGGACAAGTGCAATATGCTACCTCCTAGTCTGTTTAATGTGGTTATTCTATTAATGAGAATTTGACAACGAGCACCTAACCACAATCCAAAAGACCAGTTTCTAGAGTGAGTTGTAAGAATTGAATGAATGAATGACAGAAGACATAATTTAAAATAAAATTGATCAGTAGCCATTATTTGTAAGATGGTACAATTGAATGGACCTGTATTTCTAGGTCTCTACTATTTATGTCTCGATGTGAATTGATGTCTCTACCAAGTAAATAATGGCCAGTTGTGGATCATAAGTCACAAATGTGGCTTGCTCCTCAAAGCCTGCAGGAGAAAAAGGACATGCAGTAAATGTGAGTGTGTTGTGTGTGTGTGTTTCCTTTGTGAAATAGTTTAGGGATTTTAATGTTGTTGTTGTTTTACCAAAAGTTACCCTTAGGGCAGCTATGGTACAATTTGTGTGCCTAAGATATGGAATCAGTAATTGAGTCTTGCCCCATGCTGTGATTATTGAAACGGAATTGACTTGTGTATTTCTAAATACTGTATATGAGATATCGACCTTTGAATCATTTTTTTTTTTTTACCACTAAATACATGGCAAATTGGTAGTAGTGGTTCTAGTGAAAAATCAGAACACCTCAATAAGATAGATATCTTTAGGTGACAGTGTCAGGACTTTCTGGTCCTCTCCCTTAAAATGTATCTAGTAGCCTCTTTGTGACCCTGCCACCTTTCCTTCCTCTTTCCTTCTACAAGCCTCCCTTTGCCCACTATCTTCTCTGATTCCACTTGATTTAACAAGAACTCCTACCACTGATTCAAATGGAAAATATGCAGAACTGCTGCCCAGAAAGAAGGCATGTAGGAGAATCCTCTTGGATGCCACTGGTCTCATTCATTGCCAATGATAGCCTGCAATGGCTATCAGTCATATCAGGGAATACCCATGTCATAGGATACAGGGATTACAAAAGCAAAGAGGTAAAGGTACACCATTGAAAATGTGCAAATCAATACTTCTGATTTTCCAACAATGGATTTGGTAGTGGCCATTGTAAAAATATTCCAGGATTGATAATAACAGTATGAGTGTTCTGAATTTGAATAGCACTTTTCCCCTTGTCAGTGTACTTTTTTTTATCTGTTATCTCATTTAATCCCTACAACAGCCCCATAAAGTAAACATGGCAAGGAGGTATTATCACCCCTTATTTGACCCATGAAAAAACTCAAATGAAATGACAAGTTAATGATAGAACTTGGACTAGAATTTAGAGCATTTGACTCCAAGCTATTTATCTAGCCATCCAGCCATTCCTTTCTTTCTTCAAATATATAAGCTTCGGTCCCAGAATATTAAATGCCTTTAGGTGAGACTAAATATTTTTAAAGATTATTATTTTATTTTTCACAACATTATTTTATTTGGAAAAATTTTAATCCCACAGAATAATTGCAAGAAATTTACAATGAACACTCACATGCCTTTTACCTAGATTAACCAGTTGTTAACATTATATCACATTTATGCTGTCTACATACATGGGTAAGTACATCTGTATTTTTTTCTAAACCATTTGAGAGTTAGTTGCAGATATGATAATTCACCCCTAAATTAGTTAGCATGTGTTTCATAAGAATCAAGACCTTCTCCTACATAACCAAAATATAGCTATCATATTCAAAAAATTTAACATTGATAAGATACTATGTCTAAAACATATACTATATTCAAATTTTCCCATTTATCCCAATGATATCCTTAGTAATATTTTTCTGATCCAGAATCCAAGCAAAGATCATGCATTCCATTTATTTTCACATTATATTTTCGTGTTGCCTTTAATTAGAACAGTTTCCAAGCCCTTTTATTTGTACTTATTTTTTCCATCTTTATTGAGGTACAATTAACAAATAAAAAAATTGTACAAATTCAAGGTAATTTAAGTTTATTTTAAATTGATTTCATGGCATTGACATTTTTTAAATAACCAGGCTAATTATTGTGTAAAATTATCTTCAATTTGAATTCATCTCTTTGCTCATAATTAGATTCACATTATATATTTGTGATAGAAATAAGATTTGGGTGATCCTGTGTCTTTTTCAGTGAGGCACATGATTTCTGTTTTTTCCTTTTATTGGTTATTCTTAGTTTGACCATTTGCTTAATGAGATATCTGACAGATTAAATCACTGTAAAAGCATTGTTTATCCTTTATAAATAAAATTAATAATCTGTTGGCAATGCTTTGAGACTATTTGAATACTCTGTTCCTCAAAATATTTCAATGACGCTTCTTTCCAGAACCAGTGATTATGATGATGGTTGCAACCTGGTCATTTTAAACTCATTCCACACGTATAAGTTGGTATTCTTATGTGAAAAGAAGTTACCCCCTTCTTCATTAGCATTACTATGGACTCCTAGACTCTTTCTTTTTCATCAAATGTGTCCATTTTGAAATGTACACATCTTAAATGGTACAGCTCAGTGAGTTATTTTATTACCATTTTAACCATTTTAAGTATAAAGTTCAGTGGCATTACAAGCATTCACATTTTTGTGCAACCATCACTACCATTCATCTCTATGATTTTTTTTTTATTTCCCAAACTGAAACTGTACTGATTAAACAGTAAAGCTTCATTCCGCCTGTCTCTATTCCATGGAAACCACCATTCTACTTTCTATCTTTATACTTTTTGACAATTCTAGATACCTTTGTGGAACCATACAACATGTCCTTTTGTGACTGATTTTACTTAGGATGTCTTCAAGGTCCATCCACATTGCAGCATGTGTCAGAATTTCCTTCCCTTGTAAGGCTGAATAATATTCCATTGTGTGGATATACCACATATCGTTTATCCATTCATTCTTCAATGAACACTTGGAATGCTTCCACCTTTTAGCTATGGTAAATAGTGCTGCTATGAATATGGAAAGCTGTTATGAACATTGGTGTGCAAATATCTGTTCTAGTCCCTGCTTTTAATTCTCTTGGGTATATACGTGAAAATGGAATGGGTGGATTATATGGTACATATACATTTAATTTTTTGAAGAACCACTTAACTGTTTTCCACAGTGGCTGCACTGTTATAATCCTTACCAGCAATGCACATGAGTTCCAATTTATTCACATCTTCACAAATACTTGCTATTTACTCTTTTTTTTTTAATTTTTGTTCTTAATGGTAGGAACGTGTATGAAGTGGGTATGTAATTGTGATTTTGCTTTCCATTTCTCTAATTATTAGTGATGTTAAGCATCTTTTCATGTGCTTATTGGCCATTTGTATACCTTCCTTGTAGAAATATCTATTCAACTCCTTTGTCCATTTTATTTTTTATTTATATTTATTTACTTTTAATTTTTAATTTTTGTGTGGATACATAGTAGGTGTATACATCTATGGGGTACATGAGATGATTTGATACAGGAATGTAATATGTAATAATCACATCATGGATAATTGGTTGTCCATTTCCTCAAGCATTTATCTTTTGTTTTATAAACAATTTATTTACACTTTTAGATATTTTAATATGTACAAATATTATTGACTATAGTCAACTTGTTATGCTATCAAATAGTAGGTCTTATTCATTCTTTATATTTTTGGTATTCATTAGCCATCCCTACCCCCCACCCCCACCCCACTACCCTTCCCAGCCTCTGGTAACTATCCTTCTACTCTCTATGTACATGAGTGCAATTGCTTTAATTTTTAGATCCCACAAATAAGTGAGAACATGGAATGTTTGCCCTTCTGTGTCTGGTTTATTTCACTTAACATAATGATATCCAGTTCCATCCATGTTGTTATAAATGACAGGATCTCATTCTTTTTGATGGCTGAATAGTTCCCTATTGTGTATATGTACCATA
The DNA here is from genome assembly GCF_000951045.1 of Mandrillus leucophaeus. Lineage (NCBI taxonomy): Eukaryota > Metazoa > Chordata > Mammalia > Primates > Cercopithecidae > Mandrillus > Mandrillus leucophaeus. The sequence continues at coordinate 1,521,713 of NW_012109075.1, forward strand.
TTTTCTTTATCCATGCATCTGTTGATGGATACTTCTTCTAAATCTTAGCTATTTTGAACAGTGCTGCAACAAGCATGGGAGTGCAGATATCTCTTCAATATACTGGTTTCCTTTCTTTTGAGTTTATTCCCAGCAGTGGGATTGCTGGATCATATGGTAGCTCTATATTTAGTTTTGTGAGGTGCCTAATTTATGTTACCACCAACACTGTATGAGGATTCCCTTTTCTCCAAATCATTGCCAACATTTGCTACTATCTGTATTTTGGATATAAGCCATTTTAACTGGGGTCAGATGACATCTCATTATAGTTTTGATTTGCATTTATCTGATAATCAATGATGTTGAGCACCTTTTCATATGCCTGTTTTCCATTTGTATGTCTTCTTTTAAGTAATGTCCATTCAAATCTTCTGCCCATTTTTTGATTGAATTATTAGGTTTTTCCCCATAGAGTTGTTTGAGCTCCCTATATATTTTGGTTATTAATTCCTTGCCAGATGAGTAGCATGTAAATATTTTCTTCCATTCTATGGGTTGTCTCTTCACTTTGTTGATTATATTTTTTTGCTGTGCAGAAGCTTTTTAACTTGATGTGATCCCATTTGCCCATTTTTGCATTGGTTGCCCATGCTTGTGGGGCATTGCTCACGAAATTTTTAACCATACCAATGTCCTGGTGATTTTTCCCAATGTTTTCTTGTAGTAGTTTCATAGTTTGAGGTCTTAGATTTAAGTAATTAATCCATTTTGATTTTATTTTTGTATATGGTGACAGATAGGAGTCTAATTTCATTCTTCTACATATGGATATCCAGTTTTCCCAGCACAATTTATTGAAGACACTAGGTTTTCCCCAACGTTTGTTCTTGGCATCTTTTCCAGCAACAAGTTCACTGTAGGTGCCTAGATTGCTTTCTGGGTTCTCTATTCTGTTCCATTGGACTATGTGTCTGTTTTTGTGCCAGTACCATGCAGTTTGGGTGACTATAGCGCTGTAGTATAATTTAAAGACAGGTAATGTGATTCCTCCAGTTTTTTGAAATTCCTCCATTAGTTGTTGAACACTTTCTTACTTTCTTCCTTCTGGAATGTAGTGTTTCAGACTCATTGTGTACTTTACCTGCCTCAGCCCTGGAAGGAGCTCTGGCTCATTTTAGTGGAAAACAGTATTTTGAAACCATGGTATGTGGGCAACAGCTTTGCTCATTGCTAATTTGGTGTCATTGATTCTAGACTTTTTCAGCAGGTAAATGAGTTTATATTGATACTTCTAAATCTAATCTAACACCACAGTTTTTTTCTCTCTTCCTGCATTTTATATTTGTACCTCCCTTCACCCAAAGTGTGAATGCTGAATCTCTAAAGCACCAATATATCTAATTGTTCACTCCGACATACAGACAAAACAGTTTTGGAATTTCTGTACCTATACCAATATCAACAACAAACTGTTTAAAGTTAAAATATTATTAGCAGTTACTTTTCTCCTTAGAATATACTCACAGAGTCAGAGTATCTTGTTTAAAATTTACTTTGATTTTTCTTTCATTTGTGGGGTTATCTATTTGATGTACAGTTAGATATTTGAGTTTCTGTTTGTATTCAATTTTAAAGTTTCCCTCATTTTTTAAATGTATGTATTTAAATATGTAAAATAACATAATTTTTAAAATCAATACTATATAAAATAGTCAATTCAGAAAAGTTTTATCCCTTTCCTTATCCCTTTCACCTCATGCCTATCTACTTCCTTTATATAAACAATTTCATTTATTTATCTGCCTTACTATTGCTTTGTTACATTTTGAAAAAAGAAACATGTGTTACATATTTTTCCAATTTCATATTCTTTGTTTCATGAAAGGTATTATAAGGTATTTCATATATATATATGCATCTATACATATGCATATATATATATTAGATTAATTCTTTTTTGTACCTTTTTAAATTTGCTGCCGGGTGCAGTGGCTCACCCCTGTAATCCCAGCACTTTGGGAGGCCGAGGTGGGCGGATCATGAGGTCAGGAGTTCAAGACCATCCTGGACAATACGGTGAAACTCCGTCTCTACTAAAAATACAAAAGTTAGCCAGGCATGGTGATGCGCACTTGTAGTCCCAGCTACTTGGGAAGCTGAGGCAGAAGAATTGCTTGAACCTGGGAGGCGGAGGTTGCAGTGAGCAGAGATCGTGCCACTGCACTCCAGCCTGGGCAACAGAGCAAGACTCCATCTCAAAAAAAAGATAAATAAATAGAAAATAAATTTGCCAATATTTCTGGGAAGTCACTACAGATAAATTCATAGAGAACCTCATTGTTTAAATTTTTATTTTGAAATCATTATAGATTTATACTAGACTGCAAAGAAATGTATAAGAAAGTCCTATGTACCCTTCCCCCAGCCTCCTCTAAGGTTAATATCTTACACAACTACAGTACAACATAAATCCCAAGAAATTTGACATTGGAACAATCTGCAGAGTTATTCTGACTTCACCAGTTGTGTGTGTACCATTTGTATTTGTGTGTGTGCAGCTTTTGCCATTTTATCGCATGTATAGCCTTGTGTGACTACCACCACAATCAAGATATTCAACTATAGCATCAACATGAGGCTTCCTCAAGGTCCCTTTTTATAACCATACTCATCTTCTCTTCCACTATCCCTAATCCCTGACAACCACTATTATGTTCTTTGTATTTATGATTATTTCACAAATGTTACATACATGGAGTCACACAGTATATATACCTTTGAGATAAGATTTTTTTTTTCACTAAGAAAATTTTTTTGAGGTTTATCTAAATTGTTGCGTATATTAATAGTTTGTTCCTTTTTGTTACTGAGCAGTATTCTGTGGAATGGATGTGCTACAGTTTAACCATTCACCCACTGGAGACATTCAGGTACTTCCTGATTTTCAGCCAAAAAGAATAAAGCTGCTATGACAAGTTCCTCCATCCTCATTAATTTTTGCAGCCACATAGAACCTCATTGTGCAGATTTCCTATGTATAGAGATATAGATTATTGCTAACATTTTGTTATTAGTAAAAATTCTTCAGTGATCATTTGTTTATATGTATTTTTATATTATCAAAGATATATCTTCAAAGTAAATTCCCAAAAGTGAAAGTGTTGGGTCAGAATAAATATGTAGTTAGTTTTTCAGCTATTTCAGTGGTGTGCTAAAGCTGACTCATGCTGGCTTTCAAAATTCAATTGTTACACTATCAGGAATTTTGCGAGTTGATTGTTATACATAGCCATTGTAATAATTAAATCATATAAACTTACAATTTAAAAAATGATATTTACAACTAAGGTAATGCCAAAAAGTAGAAAAAATGAATAATACCTAGTAATTGATAGCATAAGGGGGTCATTATAGTCAAAATAATTTAACTGTATTTTTAAAATAACTAAACGAGTATTATTGTATTGTTTAAGATGAAGGATAAATGCTTGAGTGGATGAATACCTCATTTTCTATGCTGTAACTGTTACACATTGCATGCCTGTATCTAAGTATCTCATGTACCTCATAAATATATACAGCCACCATGTACTCCACAAAAATTAAAAATAAAAAAATACCCGAAATTTTTGAAAAAATGGGAAGAATCACACTACTGAACTTTAAGACTTATTATACAGCAATAGTTATCAAGACAGTGTTGTATTGGCAAAGGGATACATAGATCAATTAACAGAGTCAAAAGTCTGGAATTAGACTATATAATTATGGCTAGCCCATATTTTATAAAAGTGTAAAGGCAATTCTATGTAGAAAGGATAATATTTTTTACATATGGCCTCGGGACATTTGGACATCCATATGCAAAAACAACAACAATAAAAAATGAACTTTGACCTAAATCTCATACCTTATACAAAAGTTAATTCAAAATTGATCATAGACCTAAATATAAAAATGAAAACATAAAACTATCAAAATTTTAGAAGAAACATAGGAGAAAATATTCATGACCTGGGAATAGGCAAAGAGTTATTAAACATGCCACCAGAAGCACAATCTATAAAAGGAAAAATAGATAAGTTGACTTCATCAAAATTCATGTTCGCTCTGCAAAAGACACTGTTAAGAGAATAAAAGGACAGGCTATAAACTGTATGAAAATGTTTACAAATCATATCCCACAAAGGACTTTATCTACAAAGTCTTCTCAGAATTCAACAATAAGAAAACAACATAAAGAAGACATAAAGAAGAGTTCAATATGTTCACTATAATTAGTTATCAGGGAAATGCACATTAAAGTGATCACAAGACCCACGACTCACCTAGTAGAATGGCAAGATAGACAAAGAAAACAGACAAGACTGAGTGCTAGTGAGAATGCAGCAGGACTAGAACCCTCATTTATTGCAGATGGACATGCAAAATGTTACAGCCATTCTGGAAAAAAGTTTGGCAGATTCTCTTAAAGTTAAACATACACTTGTCATAGGACTCTACCATCCCACTCTTAGGTATTTACCATAGAGAAATAAAACCTTAGGTTCACACATAAACACACATGCATGTTCATAGCAGCTCTATTCATAATCTCAAAAAACTGGAAATGTCCTTCAACAGGTGAATGGATAAATAAACCATGGTACATCCATACTACTTGGCAACAAATAGGAGCGAAATAAGGAAACAAGCAACAACCTGCATTAATCTTATAGGCACTAGACTGAGTGAAAGAAGCCAGTCTCAAAAAGTTATATACTTCCGTTTCCATGACATTCTTGAAAATATAAGTTGATAGTGATAAAGAACAGACCAGCCACTGCCAGAGGTTAGGAGTGAGGGGTGGGTGTGACTACAAAATGGTAGTATGAAGGGATTTTTTTAAGATGATAGAACTCTTCTTATCCTGACTGTGGTGGTGGTTATGCTAATTTTATGTGTAAAAATTCATACAACTTTACACCAAAAAAGGCAGCTTACTGTATTTTAATTCAGTAAATTAAAAAATTTACAGTAAATTAAAAATTCACTTAATTTAAAAATAGAATTAAAAAATAGAAAACCCTAAAAAGATCAGTGTAGAATAGTAATAGCTACCAATATATAGTTCTTTTTTTGCCAATATATAGTTCTGATAAGAACTTAATATGTGAGGTTTTTAAATAAAAATATTTCCCTTATTATAAAAACATGTTTGTTATAAAAAATTAAACCAGTTTCCCAGAGATAGCCACTGCTATTATCTTGTTGAATATAACTTCAGACCTGTCTTGCCTTGTTTTCAGAAAGAATGACATTCTGTACTTATGATTTGGGAATCTATTTTTTCATGTTACAATATGTCATTAAATAGTCTTCTTAAAATAATAAAAGTTGTAAAATTAAGGTAATAAATAAAATCATTACTTCTTAATTCTTTTTATCTACATTTGTCTATTATCTGTTTTCTTGAAGTTATTCGTTTTAATTGATTCCATATGGTAAAAAAAAAAAAAAAAAAAAGAAAAAAGAAAAACGCATACAATCGTGTGCTAATGTGTACCTCTTCCCAAAATGTGTTCAGTGACTTCACCTTCGTAGCTTGAAATTGGCCATGATGGTACTATTTCACAAAGAAAATCAGCAAATGCCACACATCAGGACTTTCTGGGTGTGGTTTTAATTTTTTGTTTTCTGGAGAACCAGTTGTCAAACCTTTACCAGCACAACATCATACATTTTTAAATTTCCCTTGAAGGAATCATATTATTTTGTACTCTTACCAGCAACACATGAGAGTTCCTATTTCACCACAGCCTCAGCAATAGTGTATTAGCAAACTTTTAAGTGTTTTCAAACTGATGTACGAAAAATCATATTTCAGTGCAGTTTTCTTAAGTAAAGTTGTACATCTTTTTTAACATATGTAAGGTGTAACTGCATATATTTTTAAACTGTCTGTTCATGTGTTTCACCCATTTTTCTAACACAGTTTTGATCTTTTATTTTCCCTGTATTTTGAAGAGTATAGATCTACATACATTAGGGATATTAGCCCTTTTATGATACATGTTGCAAATAACATTTTTGTTTATCATGTGACTTTTTGCTTTGCTTATGGTAGATTTTTTTGCCAGGTAGAAATTTTTAGGCAATCAAATGTATCAATCTTTTATTGCATCTAAAGTTTGAACCATAGTTAGAAGGTATTTTCCTTTAGAAAATGAATATTTTTAACAAGTCTCTCTCATATGATTTTATTTGGGAACAATAGATCAAACAAATGCAGTTAAACAGACATTAGGCGCCTATTATTTGTAGAATGCTCCGGTGAATACACAGAGAAGAGATGGCATATCTATCTTTCATTTCCAGGAAGCCATAATTTAATGGGAATCATTGACCTATACATGGCTTTTCTGAACCTTCTGCTAATCATAGCTGACGTTTCTGTTTCAATTATGGTCTCAACACTAAAATAGGAATGTAACACTACCCAGTAATTCTACTATATTCCTCTTTAGGCTCACCTTCTGACTTATAAAGATGATTATTCCATATGTTTTCTTTCCTCATCCAAGTTTTTCTACCTTTGGTTATATCTGATTACAGTAACTCATCAAAAAAGTAGTGTATGTTTAGAAGTATGAACATTCAATCTATACTGCTTGAGTGTGAATTCCAGCTCAACTACCTACCAGCAGTAGAACCTTTGGCAAATTTCTTAACCTTTCTGTGTTTCAGTTTCTTAATTTGTAAAATGAAGACAATAGCATTTACCTGATAGTTTTAAGTAAATTTTGTGTATGTGTGTGTGTAATGAGTGACAAATAATAAGTACTTTTAAGTGTTTTCTATCATCATCATCATCATCATCTAGAAACTCCTCTATCTCCCTTTCCTCAAATCTACAATCCTATTTTTATTGGCATACATGTTCTTCCCCTTTTTACAATTTCCAAAGGAGGATATATCCATCTCCCCTTTTATTAAAGGAAAACCCTTCATCTACTCACAATTTGCATCCTCTTTCTCCTCTTCAAAAATTATGCCACTTCAGTTATCTTCTCCCTTTTCTACAATGCTAATTTTCCCTTCTTTATTGAATCATTCCCATCAACATTAACCTGCCTTCGTATTTTCCAGTCACCCATTTTATAAAAAGAAAAAAAAATTGTTACTTTTCTAATACATTTTACAGAAAGACACAAAGTTTCTACAACCACATCTATTTCAATGATCACTCCACTTCTCTGCTGAAAAGAAAAGTTGAAAGGCAAGTTCATTTTAAGGTATATTCGCATTACCTTCTGTCCTTTGTGAGCTTCCATTTACCCTTCAAACCTCTTCAGGCTGATTTCATTTTCCTGAACTTAATTGAAAATATTACAGATCAATTTAACAACAACTTCCATGATGGGAAGTCCTAGCCAGAGTAATCAGACAAGAGAAGGAAATACTAGGCACCAAAATAGCAAAACAAGAAGTCAAACTCTCTCTCTTCACTGACAATGCAATTTTATTCCAAGAAAACCCTAAAGACTCCACCAAAAGGTTTCTGGAACTGATAAACAGCTTCAGTAAACTTTCAGAATACAAAATCAACGTACAAAAATTAGTAGCATTACTACACACCAACAATGTTCAAGTTGAGAGCCAAATCAAGAACGCAATCCCATTTACAATATCCGTAAAAAGAATAAAATACTTAAGAATATAGATAACCAAGGAGGTGAAAGATCTCTACAAGAACTACAAAACACTGCTGAAAAAAAATCAGAGATGACACAAACAAATGGAAAAACATTCCATGCTCATAGACTGGAAGAATCATTATCATTAAAACCACCATACTCCCCAGAGCAAAGTACACATGCAGTGTCATTTCTATCAAACTACCAATGTTATTTTCCACAGAAAAAATGTTCTAAAATTCATATGGAACCAAAAAAGAGCCCAAATAGCCAAAGCAATCCTAAACAAAAAGAACAAACCCTGAGGCATCACATTACCTGACTTCAAACTATACTATATGGCTACAGTAATAAAAATAGGATGGTGTAGGTACAAAAACAGATCCATAGACCAATGCAACAGAATAGAGATCCAAGAAAATCATACTGACAGCATCTGATATTCGACAAAGTAGACAAAAATAAGCAATGGGTAAAGGACCCCTTATTCAATAAATGGTGCTGGGCTAGCTGGCTAGCCACATGCAGAAGAATGAAACTGGATACTTTCCTTACATCATATACAAAAATTAACTCAAGATGGATACAAGATTTAAATGTAAGACCTCAAACTGTAAGAATCATAGAAGAAAACATAGGAAATACCATTCTGGACATAGGTCCTGGCAAAGATTTTATGACAAAGATTTCAAAAGCAATTGCAACAAAACCAAAAATTGACAAGTGGTATCTAATTAAACTAAAGAGCTCTGCACAGCAAAAGAAACTATTAACAGTAAACAGAAAATCTACAAAATGGGAGAAAATATTTGCAAACTATACCTCTGACAAAGTTCTAATATCCCAAATGTGTAATGAACTTAAACAATTGTACCAGCAAAAAACAATGCCATTAAAAGTGGACAAAAGACATGAACTGACAGTTTTCAAAAGAAGACACACAAGCAGTAAACAAGCATGAAAACATGCGCAGCATCACTAATTATTAGAGAAATGCAAATCAAAACCACAATACCACTGTGAGATACCATCTCACACCAGTCAGAATGGCTATTATTATAGTCATTCTGCCAGCCAAAAAACAGCAGATGCTGGCAAGGCCACAGAGAAAAGGGAATGCTTATATACTGTTAGTTGGAATGTAAATTAATTCAGCTACTGTGGAAAGCAATTTTGAATTTCTCAATAAACTTAAAACAGAACTACCATTTGACCCAGCAATCCTGTTACCAGGTATGTATCCAAAAGAAAATAAATCATTCTGCCAAAAATACACATGCTCTCATAGGTTCATCGCAGCATTATTCACAATAGCAAAGACATGGAATCAACCTAGGTGCCTATCAACAGTGGATCAAATAAATAAAATGTGGCATATATACACCATGGAATACTATGCAGCCATAAAAAATGAAATCATGTCATTTATAGCAACATGGATGCAGCTGGAGGCCATTATCCTAAGTGAAAGCAGGAGCAGAAAACCAACTACTGCATGTTCTCACTTACAAGTGGGAGCTGAATTTTGGGTACTTGTGGACATAAATATGGCAACAATAGACACTGGGGACTACTAGAGGGAAGAGGGAGATTATCTCTCTGAGTAATCTCACGTAGTCCCATGACTTTGATTATCATTTTATTCCATTGATTCCAAAATATTTTTCTCCACCTCATTCTGCTCCGTTGAATTTCTAACTCATATCTAACTGCCCACTAACATCTTCATTTTGTGTCTAAATAGGTATCTCAAAATAAAAATTAAACTCCTTACCTATGCTTTTCCAAATCTACCTCCTACATGAGTAGTCTGCTTCTTGGAAAAAAAAATATATATATAAAATATTATATATAATATATATGTTATATAATATATACATATAATATATAATGTATAAATATAGATTATGTTATATAATATTTTATATATATATATAATCAGCCCTCTTTTCTTCATATATATGCCATTTACTTAGCCAAGTCACCATCATCTCTTGCTTGAACTAGGGCAGTAGCTTCCTACCTGGTCTTGATTCAACATTCTTGTCCCTACTTAACCCAAAGAGCAATAGAAATGATTGTTGTAAAATGTAAATCAAAACATATTACTCTGCTGCTTAAGTCTTAAGTGGATTTCTATTGAACTTGAAGAAAAAGCTGAAGTATTTACCATATCCCACAAAGCCTAAGTGGATGAACAGAGGAGCGAGAAGTTAATTATGGCCAGAGGAGAGTTAGGAACATTTGATGGAACAGATGGCATTTGAGGTGGACTTTTAAGGGTAGGTTAGATTTGTATATTGGAGATAAGGAGAGTAAGCGGAAAAGTACAGATTATCCTTGAAGCAAAGGAGAGTAAGTGGAAAAGTACATATTGTCCTTGAATAAAAGAATGTGATCCAGTGCAGTTTGGAGAATGAGGCATATGACATGCTTAGGGAAAGGTAAATCTGGACAAAGTAGTTGGGGCAGATTGTAGACAGCATTGAATGCTGAGCTGTGTCCTAGCCTAAGAAGAGGAGGGATGTAAGAGATTGTCAAATCCTCTTTTCTGCTTCCTCCTGAAATTTCTCTTGGCCCTGCCCCTACTTTACATTCCCCACTTCCTCTTCCCTGGTTCTAGCCCAAGTTACCTATTGCCAGGACGATTAAACAACCTCCTAATTAGTCCTTTCTTTCCCTTCCCTTCTCTCAACCTTTTTCTACACCAGCTTAATATTTCTAAAGCACAGCTCTGATCACACCATATCCTCCTCCAAACACCTTCAGTTATTCTGTTACCCACAGGATGAAATCCAAACTCCATAGTAGGGTAGTTCAAGCCATGCTCACTCCCACCGCCCCCACACCAGGAAATTTGACCTGCGTTTGCTGTCTTTGTATCCTTTAGCTTCCTCATGATGAGTCATACCTCCCTGTACACTCTTTCCTCTGCATATTCACTGATTTTTCTTTCTCTGCCACTGTACATTCAGTTGTCTCCTCTTGTAGTACTTTCTCCCAGCTTCACATCTCTCCAGCTGGACATGTCTCAATGTTGCACAGTTCCACCATCTTCTCCACCAAGTTTCAATGCTTTTCCACCTGCTCAAGTTGTTAGTAATTTCTCTTCTCTGAATTTTCATAACATTGTATTTGTATTTCTCTTGTGGAGAACATTGTAAGAGAGTATTAGTGACTGAGGATAGAAAGGTGAATAACACACAGCTTTATACTATTTTATATATGATGCTGAGAGGTGACAATGTGCTAGCAGCCCTCACTCTCAGTGCCTCCTTGGCCTCAGCTCCACTCTGGCAGCGCTTGAGGAGCCCTTCAGCCCACCACGGCACAGTGGGAGCCCCTCTCTGGGTTGACTGAGGCCGGAACTGCCTCTTTCTGCTTGCCGGAGGTGTGGAGGAAGAGGCTCCCGCAGGAACCGGGGCTGTGCACAGCGCTGGCGGGCCAGTGCGAGTTCCGGCAGGCACCGGCTTGGGCTTGGCAGGCCCTGCACACCTAGTGGCTGGCTGGCACTGCTGGCCCAGGGCAGTGAGGGTCTTAGCACCTGAGCCAGCAGCTGCAGAGGTTGCGCTGGGTCCCACAACAGTGCTGGCCTGCCAGCGCTGCACTCAAATTCTCACCTGGCCTTAGCTGCCTCCCCGCGGGACAGGACTCGGGACTTGCAGCCCCTCATGTCTGAACTCCCCCACCTGCAGTGGTCTCCCGCAGGGCCTGAGCCTCCCCGATGGGCACTGCCCCCAGCTCTGTAGTGCCTGGTCCCATGGGCAGCCCAAGGGCTGAGGAGTGCATGCAGCGGCCCAGGACTGGCGGGCAGCTCCACCTGCAGCCCCAGTGCAGGATCCACTAGGTGAAGCCAGCTGGGCTCCTGACCCAGATGGGGACTTGGAGAACTTTTATATCTAGCCAGAGGATTGTGTGTGCACCAATCAGTACTCTGTATCTAGCTAATCTGGTAGGGACTTGGAGAACTTTTATGTCTAGCTAGAGGATTGTAAATACACCAGTCAGCACTCTGTGTCTAGTTCAAGGTTTGTAAATACACCAATCAGTACTCTGTGTCTAGCTCAAGGTTTGTAAATACACCAATTAATACTCTGTATCTAGCTAACTCTGTGTCTAGCTCAAGGATTGTAAATGCACCAATCAGCACTCTGTCAAAACAGACCGATCTGCTCTCTGTAAAATGGACCAATCAGCAGGATGTGGGTGGGGTCAGACAAGAGAATAAAAGCAGGCTGCCCCAGCCAGCGGCAACCCACTGGGGTCTCCTTGCACACTGTGGAAGCTTTGTTTAGCTCTTTCCAATAAATATTCTTGTTGCTCACTCCTTGGGTCCACGCTGCCTTTATGAGCTGTAACACGGCAAAGGTCTGCAGCTTTACTCCTGAAGCCAAGGAGACCACGAACTGACCGGGAAGAATGAAGAACTCCAGACGCGCTGCCTTTAAGAGCTGTAACACTCACCACGAAGGTCTGCAGCTTCACTCCTGAAGCCAAGGAGACCATGAACCCACCACCCACCGGGAAGAAGGAAGAACTCCAGATGCGCTGCCTTTAAGAGCTGTAACACTCACCATGAAGGTCTGCAGCTCTGCTCCTGACAGCGAGACTACAAACCCACCAGAAGGAAGAAGCTCCAGACACATCTGAATGTCTGAAGGATCAAACTGCGGACACACCATCTTTAAGAACTGTAACACTCACTGCGAGGGTCCACGGCTTCTTTCTTGAAGTCGGTGAGACCAATAACCCACCAATTCTGGACACAATGCTACATGTAAAGATCAATAATGTAGGACTGTGTGGCACAATCAATAACTGTAGACTGTGTGACACAGCCTGTTGTAGTCAGCCAGACTAGTTATCTCTCTTCAAAAAACACAGAATAAACCCTCCTCTTGGCTTCTATGGAAAACAGACTATACAAATTGCTTTCAATTTTTTTACTTTTAAGAAGCTAGACTATATACCATCTCTACACCACCAATAACACTGTGAAAATCTCTTTGCAGTTTTGTGTCCTTTCTTCTCCTTTCCCAGAGGTGTAGTGGAAGCGAAAGGGTGGGATCACTAACATTTGTTTAATATTTTCTGTTTGTCATTTAATCCTCACAACAATCCTATAAAATAGATTCTCTTATATGTCCATTTTATAAATGAGGTAACTGAAGCATAGAGTGAGTAGAGAACTCAGGATTTAAATTCGATCTAGGAAATGGAGAAGTTGAGACTAAAATGCATGCAATCTGGCTCTATAGTATCCTCTATTTAACTACCATACTATACCACATAACTACCACTGTTTAATGAAATAAGTATATTAGTTCATTGGGGAGGGAGACATCTTCAGACTTTTGAGAAGAATTTGTAACGCCGCTCTCTCTCTAAGTAAATACTGCCCTTTTATAGAACCATGGCACAGCAGCTGCTTTTGTATATATATTTCCAAGGAAGTGGCCTGGCATCTTATTGAGAGGTGACACTGTGCTGGCAGCCCTCCCTTGCTCTCAGCGCCTCTTTGGTGGCATCCGTTCTGGCCACGCTTGAGGAGCCCTTCAGCTTGCCTCTGCACAGTGAGAGTCCCTTTCTGGGCTGGCTGAGGCCGGAGCTGGCTCCCTCTGCTTGTGGGGAGGTATGGAGGGAGAGGCGCGGGCGTGAACTGGGGCTTTGGGTGGCGCTCACAGGCTATCGCAAGTTCCCGGTGGGCACGGGCTCCTCAGGCCCTGCACTCGGAGCAGCCAGCCAATGCCGCCGGCCCAGGGCAGTGAGGGGCTTAGCACCTGGGCCAGCAGCTGCAGACAGTGCCCCGGGTCCCCCAGCACTGCCGACCCAGCACTGCCGACCCACCCGCGCCATGCTCAAATTCTTGCCGGGCCTCAGCCACCTCCCTGTGGGGCAGGGCTCGGGACCTGCAGCCCGCCATGCCTGAGTCCCCCTGCGGTAGGCTCCCGTGTGGCCAGAGCCTCCCTGATGGGCGCTGCCCCCTACTTCGCCGTGCCTGGTCTCATCAATCACCCAAGGGCTGAGGAGTGCAGGTGCGTGGAGCGGGACTGGCGGGCAGCTCCACCCTGGCCTGGGGTGGGACCCACTAGGTGAAGCCAGCTGTGCTCCTGAGTTGAGTAGGGACTTGGAGAACTTTTACCTCTAGCTAGAGGATTGTAAATGCACCAATCAACACTCTGTGTCTAGCTCAAGGTTTGTAAACACACCAATCAGCACACTGTCAAAATGGACCAATCAGCTCTCTGTAAAATGGACCAATCAGCAGGATATGGGTGGGACCAGAAAAGGGAATAAAAGCAGGCTGCCAGAGCCAGCAGGGACAACCCGCTTGGGTTCCCTTCTGCAGTGTGGAGGCTTTGTTTTTTCACTCTTTACAATAAATCTTGCTGCTGCTCACTCTTCGGGTCCGCACTGCCTTCATGAGCTGTAACACTCACCAGGAAGGTCTGCAGCTTCACTCCTGAAACCAGGGAGACCACGAACCCACCGGGAGAAACGAACAGCTCCAGATGTGCTGCCTTTAAGAGCTGTGACACTCACTGCCAGGGTCCGTGGCTTCATTCTTGAAGTCAGTGAGACCAAGAACCCCCCCAATTCCGGACACATTTTCTCATGTAAAACCTGTGAAAACTCACCTATAAAGTTCAGTCAGTCAATTAACTATTAAATCTTGAGTACATACTGTGTGGCCCAGCCCTGTATGAAACCAGAGAAAATAACTATGGTCACTTAAAAATATCTACAACTCAAAAGCAGTGCTTTAAATAGATTGAAAAAGTATTTAAATGATTGCTATGGAGTTGGATAATAAATCTGAATATGAATGCTTGTTTTTACCTATACCTCACACAGTGGCGTCCTCATCCGTTCATAGAACATTGGAGTGGTGAAATGCACTGAATGTGAGATAGGAGTTCCTTTACAAGTTCTTTTCTAGATGGCATTGGTGTTCATATAACCTGGAGGGCTGGCTGAGGCTGTGAATTTTATGCATAATCAGCCTGAGACATCCGAAGCCAAGAAAGACCACAGCAGTGACAGAACACCTACTGTGAGTTAAGCACAGAATGGGAAATTAACTTTTACACATATGTCTATGGTTCATTTTGAGTGAATTTTTGTGCTTGTTGTGGTACCTTAATAAAAAATTCACTAACCATAAATGTAAAGGTTTATTTCTGGACTCTCATTTCTGTTCCATTAAATCTGTTTCTTCTTGTGATAATGCCACACTAGGGCTTTATATAAGTTTTGAAATCAGAAAGTGTGAATCCTCCAAAAGTCTTATTTTTCAAGATTGTTTTGGCTATTCTGGATCTCTTGCATTTCTGTATAAATTTTAGGATAGGCATGTCAATTTCTATTAAAAAGCTCACTGGGATTTTGATAAAGGTTGCGCTAACTTTTTAAATAATTTTGGGGAAAATTGCCATTTTGAAAATGTTGAGTCTTCTGATTCATAATCATGGAGTGTGTTTCCATTTGTATATATTTTCTTTAATTTCTCTCAACAATATTTTGTAGTTTTCTAAGTCATGTACTACGTTTGATAAATTTATACCTGAGTATTTTATTCTTTTTGATAATATTGTGAATGGAATTATTTTCTTAATTTTAGTTTTGGCTTATTCATTGCTATTGTTTAGATATACATTTTTCTGTATATTTTTCATCTTACAACTTAAAATGTATTAATTGTTAGATATTTTTGTAGATTCCATATCTCTTTTTAGATTTGTTTATTTGCAGATGAAAGACAAATTCACCTCTTCCTTTTCAATCTGAATGTCTTAAGTTTTTTCCTTCATTTTTCTTTTGATTCTTCTCTTTTCTTTTCTTTCTTCTTATTGCCTTAGCTAGAATATCTTGTACAGTGTTCAACAGAAGTGGCGAAAGCAGACAATTTTGCACTGTTCCGTATCCAAGAGTCAGTATGGTTACTGGTTGCATGGTGTACCTTTACAGATCCTTTTATATTCAATCTATTTATGTCTTTGAATCTAAGGAATCCCTCTTGTAAACAGCAGATCATTCTATCTTGCTTTTAGAAAATCTAATCTGATAATGTCTGCCTTTTAATTTGGGAATTTAGCTAATTCATGTTTAAGATAATTTCTGATTTGGTTGGATTAACATTTGTTATTTTACTGTGTGTTTTTATATGTCTCCTTTTTTCTTTGTTTCTTTTTTTTTATTATTATTATACTTTAAGTTCTAGGGTACATGTGCATAACGTGCAGGTTTCTTACATATGTATACTTGTGCCATGTTGTTGTGCTGCACCCATCAACTCGTCAGCACCCATCAACTCGTCATTTACATCAGGTATAACTCCCAATACAATCCCTCCCCCCTCCCCCCTCCCCA
>NW_012109075.1:1545871-1582836 GCF_000951045.1 Mandrillus leucophaeus
CACTCCCTGGTGAGATGAACCCAGTACTTCAGTTGAAAATGCAGAAATCACCAGTCTTCTGTGTCGCTTGCACTGGGAGTTGGAGACTGGAGCTGTTCCTGTTCGGCCATCTTGCTCCGCCCCCTCTTTGTTTCTTTTTTGATTGTTGTTTCTGTGTTTCCCTTTACTGCATTCTTTTCAGTTAAATATTTCTGTGTGTGCACCAATTTAATTTCCCTGTAGCTATTTAGCTAATTTTTAGTTATTTTCTTATGGTTGCTCTAGGAATTACAGTATGAATCTTAACTAACGAGAACCTCCTTCAGATTAATACTAACATAATTTCAGGAAAATATAGCAATTTAGCAACAATAAGTTATCCCTCTTTTTTGTGTTGTTGCTGTCATATATATTGTATCTATATATGACTAGCCCAGTAATACTGTTATAATTATTGCTTCATGTAATCTTACATCTTTAAAAAAGTATAGAGTGTTTCATTATTAACCTACATATTTACCTTTTCCATTGCTCTACATTTCTTCCTGTAGTTCTGGATCTGGTGTCATTTTCTTTCAACATTGAAGGTCTTCCTTTAGTATTTCTTAGAAGGTAGGTTTATTAGCAGCAAATTCTCTCAGTCTTTATTAATCTGGGAACATCTTATTTAGCCTTCATTTTTGAAGGATAGTTTCACTGGATGGAGAATTCTTTTTGGTAGTTTTGTAATGAAATGCAGGTCCAGATGCTTACCACTTGCAGAGTGTAATTAACAAGAGCGACGTCTGGTAGAAAGAAAGTGACTTTATTAACCAAAACTAGTAAAAGGGAAGTAGCCGGATTCCTATCCAAATTAATCACTTTGATTTTTTATGGGAGAGGTAGGGGTTTTAAAAGGAAAACTTTATAAGGAAGGCATGAGAGAATTGGGCTGAGTGCAATGTCTATGTGTCTTGTTCTGTTGGCCATAATTTTTTTCTTTTATCGCTTTGAATGTGTTATTCTAGCCTTCATTGTTTGTTATGAAGTCAGCCTTAATTATATTGATGCTCAGCTATATGTTATGAGTTTTTTTCTTTCTCTTGTTGCTTTTAAGATTTTCTCTTTGTTTTTGGTTTTCAGTGATTGGCTTATGATATATCTAGATATGGATTCCTTTTTCTTCAAAGTGTAGGCTTGCAGACTTTACTTTATTCTGGGCCCTTTCACATCTTATCAAAATCTACTTCTGATAAGTATGTTACCATGTGTGCAGCCTCAGGGTTTGCCAGAAGTGTGTAGCTAGCTTGGGCCTCCATTCCAGAGTTATGTTTATCCCAACCATGACTGCAGCCTCCAGTTAGTAAAGCTGTTAAATTTTCTTACTCACCTTGTGTCCAAGATGATCACTTCCACTGACAACACTGTTGGGCATGAGTGTGGCCAATGCTCACTTTTCCAAATCAGGTGAGCCCCCTTTGATAGTGGCAGAACAGCTTCCAGTTCTCATGGCCTTCCACACCCTAATAGAATTTATGCCTTGGCTGAGATGGGGTTGTGGGGACAGTGGGGAGGAACAAGAATGGAAGAAATAATACCACAGATTCCTACTGTTCTTACCCATGGGTAAGAACATCAGGTTTTCAAGAATGCGTGATTCTCAAATTGTTATATTTCTTTGGCCAATTGCCAGATTGCTTAATTGATTATTTTTGTCAATTTCACCTACCATTACAATTGATTTTTGGAAAGAGGACTTAGCAATCACCTGACTTAGCTGTAGCCAAAATTCCGATATCCTGCATTGTCTCTCGATTTTTAGGTGACTGAATTTTTATATAGGAGATAAGGTATTGCAGACATAAAATAAACTACAGAAATAAAGTATTCCATTAGTCTAAATAAGTAAGTGGATGTGCAGTTCCTTGCTTTTCACGTGGTATTTGTTGAATGTAAAGAGAATGATCTGATTAACATAGTAGTTTACATTTATTCCTTCATTCGGGTAATTTCTTCAGAACCTAATATGTACCATTTTTTGATCTAATATCCCAAGTAACATTATTCATACATCCTCGAGAATTCCATATTTATTTAGGAAAACAGACATGCAAATAAACACAAACAATACATTGAGATAATTAAAATGGAGAGAAGGAGGAAGGAAAATAAGAAAGGCATCACTAGGGATTCCTGCTGTTTAAAGAAATCCTATAGTGACTTTTTTAAAGAAAATAATATTCACGACCTATTAATATATCTATGGGACAAGTACAGAATTGGGTGGGCATAAGGGGAGGGAGAAATCTGCATGAATTGTAGTATATCTAGGAAGATGTGCTGAAAAGTATATGTTTATAGCCTGACCTTTGAAGGAGGAAAAATTTGAGTTATGGCAAAAAGATGAAAAACATGCCCCATGAATAATGGAATTCATCTTTATCAGATGTCTAGTTATCGCTAGTTACAAACTACGTTTGCTATATATTCATAAGATTTTCAAATGATTTGAAGTCTAACACCCAATATAATGAACAGGATTATACTCTCAACACTTCTGTTTTCTGAAATACATTGTAGTTGATTATTGTCAGTGAAGTTGAACATACGGTCCTAAAATGGCTCTAAATGATTTTATACATTTTCTCTTTTATTATTATCCATCTGATACTTTGAATGAGGCAGCATACAGCAGTTAATTTTCTCCTCCGGTCCGTCATGCACAATATTAAAACAATTCAAAGCACTGCATATTTCCGCTGTCTTTTATGGGTGAATTATATCTCCTGCCGTCTGTACGTGGAGACATAGAACAGGCCATGAGACAGATTTTAGCATAAATGTTATTTTGCTTGCTAGGAAGGATTTAGAGAATGTATTTAAAATAAAGTGAACTTTAAGTACAAATCAAATGCTGAAATGCATCTTTATTTCTGAAATGTATAGTAAATCCAAACAAATGGGTGAATAACCTCTATCATACTTTTTTAATACAAAGGGACTTGTTAGCCATTTCAAGTGTCATTTGAGTATTTGAAAAAGATGTTAATTACAATCATAGATTCTGATGATTAAAAGAGCCATTTAAGGTCACCTAGTAAACCCCTTTACTTGTTACTAGAATACCCACTACAGCATCCCCTAATTCAGCTATCTATTACTATCTAACCAACTTTCCAAAAATCTAGGGCTTAAAACATCCAGCACAGTTTTACTCATGATTGTGTGGGTCACCAATTTGGGCGAAGCTTAGCTAGGCAGTTCTTCTTCTGCATTCACCTGGGCTCACTCATGTGACTGCAGTGATTTGGTGGCTCTACCATGTCTAATCTGGGCTCATTCATATGTCCTGTGACTAGTACTGACTGTTGGCTGCATCCCTTTCCATGTGGTTCTCATTCTCAAAGAGGTTATTTCAAACTTCAGGTGGTGGGACTGTGTTTCAAGAGAGGGCAAGTTTCAATGTGCACATACTTTGTAAGTCTCTACTTGTCATGTTTGTTAATATCTCTTTGCAAAAGCAAATCACATGACCAAGCCTAGCTTCAAGATGGAGAAATAGATTCTATCACTTGTTGAGAGAAGTGGAAAAGTCACAATACATAAGGATAGGGAAAATTTGTGGCAATTAAGTAATCTGTCACGTTCTGTTATTATGGTTATCCATCTTTTGTTTGAACATCTCTGATGAAAAGAAGTTTAGTTCCTTCTAAATTAGCCTATTTTATCAGAGTTCAACTCTTATTTCTGGTAACTTCCATTCATTGGTGACAGTTTTTCATTCAAGCACACAGCTACCTACCTGGCTAGCCAGCAAACGAGCACCTACTATGCTAAGCACCAAATAGCTTAGAAAAACATAGTGAATAGAACAGATGTGATCCTTGCTGACATGAAATTCATAATTTATTGTAGGAAGACAGACAATAAATAAGAAAACAAACAAATACATTTTATATATATTTATAGATATATATATATGCCTTGAAGGAGTCAAGGGAACCATGAACACTTATACCAGGAACATCCAAACTAGTCTGGAGGAGGCAGGTCAGGGAATGCTTACTTGAAGAAGTGACATAAAGATTAGACAGGTGAAGAGTGAGGAAAAGAATGTTTCAGTCAGAGTAAACAGCATAGACAGAAGCCTTGAGGTGGAAAGAACTTTATTTGTTCCAAGCCAGTATAGCTGGAGCAAAGTGAACAAAGTGGAAGGCATTATAAAATAGTGTTGGAGAAATAGGCAGCAAACAGATTGTGTAAGGCCTTCTGGAGTTTTGTCTTTTTATTTCTTGAAGTCATAGAGAGCAAATCCAAACCCCTCTTTGATGTGATAGCAGTATAGGATGTAGTTAAGGCTGTAGGCTCTGGAATCAGAGCATCTGGATAAGTATCCACACTCTGCCACTTACTGTTTGATCTTGGTGCTGCTTCTTCATTGGTAAAGGGGGGATAATAATTGCTACCTCATAGGTTGCTATGTGAGCTAAACAGAATAACATATGTAAATGGAGTAATACTGTCTTAGACATATAGTAAATGGCAAATAAATGGTAGCTGTTAGCATTATCAATCTTTTTTACGTCTCTTCACCTTATTGTGTCATTCTTTTCCAAATATATTCTAAACATATGGGTTTTAACTGAACATCCTCTTTCGATGATCCAGAATGATTCAAATATGTTGTTACAAAGATCATCCATAAATTCAACTTGAGTTTTTCAGGCTGTTGTATAAAATAAACTCAATGCCTTAGATTTGGTCCTGTCTGAGTATGGTAAACATGCAGTTAGTAGACTATCTTCCAAATCCCAGTATGAAATGTCATATTATTTATTTCCTGATGTGCACAGATGAGGTGTGTGTATGTGTATGTGTATATGTGTTTATCACTAATTGAATCATAGTCCCAAAGTTAATGGCAATGACTGGAATATTTTTCTCTGTCATATGGCAGTTATTCTTTCAGCAACAAGGATTAATTTTTTAAATGACCCAATTCGTTATGAAATTTGTTATGATATATGTCATTATTCTTAAATCAACAAGTTTTTAGGAATTATAGAAACCTTAACCTTCAACTAATTGATTTCTCATTGCTCTGTTGCTGTGGTCAGAGAGATGTGCTGCCCAGAACCCTCTTAAAGGTAGAACTTGTTGGACCGTATGTAGAATGTTGTGAGCAGACAACCTCCTGCTGTCACCTCCCCTTCAGGGTTTGTCTTGGCTACAGAGAACTGTTATACCCATGGGCTTATCCTTCCTATCCAAGGACTAAGTGTAATGGTGGTATAGAGGCCCATCCATTTGAGTCCAATATGAAATGTGCTGATGAGCCACATATACTCTAGAACTCCATATGTGGTTTATCTGCATGGTAGTTTTTCTCAATTTGTTCACTCCTGCTCCCTCCCCCTACCTTTCATAGATATAAACATCATAAACACCCAGGATGCCAAATTTCATCACAGTATCTACTCCACAGAACCTAACCTGCCACATTTCTTAACTCCCGAAGCCCAGAATTACTCGGGGACCTGAACCTGGAATCCAATCTCCAATTCTAAATCCTAGGCTGCAGTCACTCCAGCCAACTTCTTTATTAAATCTTTCTTCATAGGTTCAGTTTTACATTTCTTCAATTATTTTTATTGCTTTTCTAGATGCTTCCCTAAAATGTGGGATTTTCTTAGTTTCCAAAGTCTGTGAAACTTGCCAGGCTTTATACTGAGATATATTTCTATGTTAGGAGTGATTACTAGGTGTGGGAATGGCACTGCTATACAAAGCAAAGGCTTTTTCACTGCATCTTTTTTCCAGGAGATAGGACCCGAGAAGTCTGAAATTGCCATTAATAAAGAGGGAGAGGCAGGGGAATAGGCAGTGGTCAGGAAGATGAGCAGATAATTCGCTGGGGTCTGCCTTCCTGAGTGTCCTCCACCACAATTAGCTTAGCCGTTATAAATTCCTTCATGTCTTATGTTCTGTAGTGTCACCTGGATCTTCTTCAGTGTAATCTTTTCTCAGTGCCACTTATTAAAAATGCTGACTTTCAAAGAGCTCAATACATTTCTTTAAACATCCCCTGACTCAATAAAAAGGGATGGAATTGAATACTAAGGCTATATTCCACTGTCTGTCTCCCAAGAGTGTTGAGATAAACTATGAAATAAATCTTTCTGTCCCATCCAGGTCATTTCACTAGCTTTAATATTATTTACAGCCCTATCCATACAATCCCTGTCCCTTACCCTGAAGTCATCAGCGTGTTCCCTTTCTTTTTGTTGCAACTCATAGGGTCTTTCAAACTGAAAATAGCTGATGCCTCTAGTACTGGTAATGAAAGAAGCACTCCCCTGGTTGCTTGTAGGTCGTTTCCCAAAATGGAATGTAATTTCAATGAGCAGAAAAGAGATTTTTTAAATGCAGATGTGGTCACAGGGCATACTAAATTGTCAAATATTCTGAGAGTTAGTATTTACCATGGTACAAAATGTCTGGGAGGATATACCACAAAGAGTTGTTGTCTCTATATAATGGGATTACAAATAATTTTTATTTGGCATCACCATATTCTATATATTAAACATAATTTTGCGATAAATTTTATACTAAAGGAAGTGACATATGCATTCTAGAAAACCCTCATACTACATTTCCATACATACATAAATACATACATACATATATATGTGACTAACATGATCCAATATACTTTTCACATTCTGAAACTAGAGTGAAGCCAGATGAAATTAAGTGACATGCTGTCCAGGTTTTTACAGTGAGTAGTGGTAGAACAGGTCTACAATATTTTTTCTCCTGATACCCTGTCTAATGTTCTTTCTACAACTCTAAGGTAGTTTTAAAGGTCAGTGGAGAAGTTGCCTGAAGGAAGATTTTACTCAAAATTTCAGGATCCCATTATGTCTTGAACATACTTATCATTAAAAGTATCACTTATGCTGATGGAATGGAAGAGAATTCATGCACTTTACCAAAAACAGAAACAAAAACAAAAACAAAATCAAACCACATTGGTACCCAGTCTTCACATACACCTCATTACCTCAGATGTTCTATTCTTGATAAGAGCGATTTTATTATACTTATGATGTTATTTTTCTTTCACCTGTGGAAATTTCAGTAGAACAACTTCCCACCCCTAGCAGCCTTCATGTCTCTCAAAACAGCAGCCTGAAAAAATGTATTCAGGAGCTAAGATAAATTTTTATTAAATGTACTTAAAAATATTGGTAAGGCATATAAAGCAGAATGTTCAGTGAATGTTAAATAAGCAAGAATTTAGTCCTATAAAGTATATAAAGCTGCTGGGCTGCAAATAAAAATGATCATGATGCAGCAAGAAAGTGATAAGCATTATAAGTTATCTTCCCCCTAATTATCCAGCTTACATTTCATTAATATGCAATGAAAAATGTTAACTCTCCTGGGCTAAAGCATAGGGAAACAGTGAACTAGAAGATTTCCCTTTGGAGGCCGGGCGCGATGACTCACGCCTGTAATCCCAGAATTTTGGGAGGCCGAGGCGGGTGGATCACAAGGTCAGGAGACCGAGACCATCCTGGCTAACACGGTGAAACCCCGTCTCTACTAAAAATACAAAAACAAAAACAAAAACAAAAACTTTAGCCGGGCGTGGTGGGCGGGCACCTGTAGTCTCAGCTACTAGGGAGGCTAAGGCAGGAGAATGGCGTGAACCCGGGAGGCGGAGCTTGCAGTGAGCCAAGATCGCACCACTGCACTCCAGCCTGGACGACAGATCGAGACTCCGTCTCAAAAATAAATAAATAAATAAATAAAATAAAAAAGATTTCCCTTTGAAGACAAGATTTTGATTCCCTATACTTATGTCTCTTGTAATATTTATCATTCTGAATGGCAAAAATCAGCTTACGTGTATTTTCCTTCATTGTACCGTGAATATATGAAAGATAGTAAGTAGATTCTAGTTTCTCTCTAATTTAATGCTTAACACACTGCCTGGCTCATAGTAGGCATTTAATAAATATATGTTAAGTAGTATTCTTAGACGTATAACAAGCATTTCTTGGTAACTAACCACACTTGCATTTTCCCCACCAAAATTATACCTTGTGGCAGAGAGTCTAATTGCACATCAAACTCTGTTCCCTTTTTGCCTTCGCAAATCTAAAATACACATAACTAGAATGCACTCTTGAGTCTCCCTTAAACTTAGATGTGGCCATATGACTAATTTTTGGCTAGTGGAATGTGAGTGGAAATGATATAAGCTACTTCCAGGCATGACACATAAAATTCTCCCACCTAATCCTGTCCTCTCTCTCTTCCTCCATCTGCTGGCTGTATGTTGAATCCCAAAGTATTCTTGGAACCCATATGCTGAAGGTGGCATAGTCTGGGTCTCTGAATAAGTGAAAAATGCATTTCTATTATGTTAAGCCATTGAGATTTCATGGTTTAACAGCTACCACAGATATAGTTACTTTAACAGATACATGTCTGTAATACTTAATATCAATATATTATTGCACTTGTTCAATAACAAAAAAATTTCAGTTACGGTTCATACAATTTATTGGAACACCATTTAATTTAAAAGTCATTTTAAGTTTAAATTGTGTTAAGTATTCTTTATATTCTAATAAGTTTTATTTTCAAATATCATCTTATCATAATGCTTTGATATATGCCAAATTGTTTTCTGAAAAGTTAACAATAAGAAAAAAATTGTAAGAAGAAGTTTTAACTAGAATTTCCTAGTAGATTTTCCCAGACTATCTGTGGCAGAGCTTAGTGAATAAGTGATCTTTAGCTATTGTGTGAAAAGGAACTCTCACTCAATCTGAGTCTCCTTAGAGAGGGAATAAACCATAGTGGGGTGGTTGTAAGACAGGAAAAAAATAGATAATCATAGAAAAACATGGCCCAAAGGATTATGAGTGACTGCATGTTTTAGGAGCTTCTTTGTGATTAGTTGGAAGAGGCTTTGAAGCAGAGAGCCATCTATATTAGGCCCCAGAAACCGCCTGAAGGAGAGCATGTTGGGATCTGCAGTAAGCAGTCAAGAGGAAACTCACTAGGACAACTAACACTGGGCAAAGGAGAAAGTAGCTAAAAGGAATTTCAACTCTGCAAGTACAAATGACTGACTTAGCGTGGGCTGAGCTAATGCCCAGCGCTTTTTTAAAGTTATGTATTTTCCTCCTGGTATATCAAAGAAAGTCCTATTTAGTCAAGGTGATTAATAATCACTGTGTGTTTAAATAGCAAACCTAGACAACATTTGTGTCTAAGTATATATATTTATTTTAAAATTACCTTACATGATATCTTTACTTAAATTAAGAGTTCAGTTAATTAACATTTATGCTATTATCTTAATTTATTTTTATAAAACAAAACATTTCATGTACAGTACAGAAAAATTCATTTTTTATTGCTCTCACAGTCTTGAATACTTGTAGCAGCCCCAACCAGATGGTTTATATTCCATAACCCAAGGTACCACTGATTACTTGGGGGCAAGATTTGGAAATTTTAGGCTTAGTGCCTAAGGGTAAATAAACTTATTTTTCCTCAATAGGACTGACCTTACAAATCCAACTCTGTAATTGTACAGGTCCTTTCCCAATTTTGGAAAGCATTATCTTCAACACTGAGCCACCCAACTAGGACCCCCAGCCTAAGATACCACAGTCATCTGAGTCCAGTCTTAATAGTTGATAAAACATATCTGATGTTATCTCTTACTTCTCCTCTTTGTAACACATTACTTGGAGTTGCCCCACACTCCAGGGCCTGTTCATATTTATGTAATCTGTGCCCCATTCCATAGGGCCCTGGCCTACATCAGATGTCCTACTTCTAAGGAATCCTGAAACTCCTCCACAGGACGCTTTGAACTATATAATGTGTTCTCTCCTCAAGAAGAGTATTTACATTTTAACCAAGGATTCTAGAAATATAATGCCCCCTGCAGGCAAGGAACCTTATTTATCTCTCTGGCTACTATAAATTTTTTTTCATTGTTACTGGTTTTTTGCTTATAATTTTGATTACAATAATTTTTAATTTCTATAATTTTGCTTATAATTTTGATTATAATATATCTTGGTGTGGCATTCTTTGTGGTTATTCAACATGGGATTCACTGACTCTCAAATTTGTGTTTGATGCTTTTAATCAAATTTGGAAAACTTTAAGCCAATATGTCTTCACATAACTTTTCAGTGTTCCCACTCTCCATGTTTTTGGAGCTTTAATGACATGTATATTAAGCTGCTGGATATTGTTCCACAGGTCACTGATAATCTGTTTAATTTTTTCAGCTTTTTCTTCTCAATATCTTTCAGTTATGATAGTCTGTGTTACTCAATCTTAAAGTTCATTGTTCTCTTCTTCTGCCATATTGAAATTTATATTAAGACCATCCAGTGAATTTTTAATCTTTTAAGCTCTAGATATATTTACTTTTTTGTATCTTCTATTTATATATCTGTTATGTTCATATTTTCCCTTAAATTCTTGAACATACTTATAATAGCTGTTTCGAAGTTCTTAGATGATAAATCTGTCATCTCTATCATTTCTACATCTGTTTCTATTGACTGATTTTTCTTCCTAGGTAAGCATGACATTTATTACTAAGCATAGACCCTTCTACATTCTCTACTCATTGCCCTGGGCATTCAAGGAGGCCTCTCCACTCTGGATGATCATAACTCAAACATTTTCAAGCCCTGTGTAAGCTTTGGGGATTGCTCAGTTTACAGCTCTCTGGTAGTTGTTGTTTTTTTGTTTGTTTGTTTTGTTTTGTTTTTTGACTAGCCTTGTAGATTTTTGCCCTATGCAAGTGCAGTTTAATATTAAGACAAAGGTTAAGGAAGACCCCAGGCAGATTTATTTGTATTTCTCTGAGTAACTTCATATTCTCCATCACTCTGCCTTGCATATCTCAGGTACCTCAGCCTCCCCAAAGTTTAATCTCTGTCTCTTCAAGTCAGCAAGCTAACATGCTCTATTTGGGTTCTCCTGCACTGCTCTGAAGTTCAAAAATGACTCCAGGTGGAAAGCTAAGGTAACTATCAGGGTTACCTTGCTTATTTCCCTTCTTTCAGGGATCAAAGTCCTGTGTTGTCTATTGTTCAATTTGAAAACCGTTATTTCATATCTTTCATCCACTTCCCTAGTTGGTTATGGTGAGAGTCCAGTACCAGTTACTCTTTCGTGGTCATAAGCGGAAGTTCTAAAAAGTCCTTCTGAAAGCTCTCAGTCATTCCTCAGAGTTGGCTTCCCCCTATGTCTTAGCATAAAATTCTAGTTTCTTAGCAGTCTCAGTTTGACCAAAGGGAATTCCAGACAATAATTGTTCCTTGTTAGTTGAAATCCAGATAAACTCCAAGTGTCTTGCAATGTCTTTTTGTACATACCAACCCATCCCAACCCACATCATTCTATGAGGTTACCTCAGAGCTTTAGTTTTGGAGAAAAGCTTCTGAGATTAGAGCTTCAAATGAGAGGTATGTTAGGTTGTCCTCATTGGGCAACTAAACATTTGTGAGTTGTCCTTTTGTCTGAAAGATTATTGGGAGTTTCAGACAGAGAACAAGACCTTTTTCTCCTCTTTTAAAGAGCATGCCTCAGCCCTTTGTGAACTTGAAATGCAGATCTTATTTTATTCATCTCTCATTTGCATGATGTGCCTTTAGTGGTCAGTGATCAGTAAAATCATTTGGACTTCAGAAGCCTTTGAAAAAGTGATCAAACAGGCCAAGATTATGTTAGTCATTTAGTTTATCCTTCTTTAAGCCAGAGGCATTATTTACTCTCCACTCTCACCCTAATTTAGGATTGTGCCTTACATGAAAGAGCTAATGAAATAAATGACTATCACTGTCAAATTTTGCTATGTCATTGGGGGACAGTACGAGAAGCTTTGTATACCTGCTATTCCCTTGGCCTTTCTAAAAATTATTTTGTTCGGCTTTTGATGCATAGTTGTGAAGTTTTATTTTAGTAATTTTATTAAATGACATATTTACCCACAAATACTTGGTAGTACCACCATTTAATGTTATTTTCCCACAGGGAAATTGAGATCCAAGAAATAAGACATTTATTCAGAGTCATCCATCCACCACAAAATGGAATTAGAACGCAGAACTCCATCTCTTGAGCCTTTAAGCCAAACTGCTTTTTTCTCCTGAAATTCTTCATGAAAATAACACAGCTTATATTCAACACCATCATACCATCCCCAACACTATCACACCACTATCAATACCATCATACCATGTAAGTTGAATATAAATTACTACATTGCCTTAGACTCCCTTATTCCACTGGTTGAATAGTAGTCTCTATTGATAAACACTGTGGCATACAAAAATAATTTTAAATAATAATAATAATCTCAACTGTGGTTTAAAATTGAGGACACATATGTGACTGGCTTAGTAACCAGCATTTCCTAGGAAAGGTTCTGTTTTTAGTTTTAATTTGCTCACCACATTTTATTAATGTTTAGTAGAAGATTTACCCTGTTCTTTTATAGATATCAAAAATATATTTGAAATAATTTATTGGACAACTGAATATTATCGAAACAAATACAAAAAATGAATAAACTAATATAAGGAAACGTGAGACAGCAAAAATCTTTATTTACTAGTAAATCATTCCTTACTTTAGAAAATCTGGGAAATACAGAACATAGTGGTCTGCTTCATATGGCTTTTCTGCTATATTGCTACAAAGCATAGAGCTATACATTTCCTTTTGATCTCTCATATGGAAATAAGTTTGTCTATTGTCTGGTTGTTTGAAGTTGAAAGTCTTTTCATAGCATTTTAGAAAAACGAATTATATCATACTGTGCGCTATGGGTTAGAGAAGATTTAAAAAGCCATCCTGCAGATGTTATAACTTTGGATCCCACTGTTCACAATCCCCCTCTTTCTCTTCATTTCTATTAGTAGTGAGATGTCATATTTCCCAAAAGATTAGAAACCATTGCCCCAAAGCCTATTAAATGAAATAAGGAGAGACACAGGAATAATACAGTGTAATCCTAGTCAGTAACTTTGTGTGTGTGTGTGTGTGTGTGTGTGTGTGTGTGTGTGTAGAACCTAAAAGAAGTACTGGTCTTTGACACAAATATTACATTCTGCCACACCCTGAAAGAAATACCTCAAATCTACATATTTCCAAATAAAAACAAATGATAGTAGTTTTAGAGGGAATGAAAGCAAGTTCTTGATACTTACGTCTCCATTAATTCAAAAATTATATCTTGTGAGTACCATTTAATTTGGGTAACAAATTATACTGTTCCTTTTCAGTCTTCATGCAGTTCACTTTCCTTGAAATAGAAGGGAGCCAATATGAAAAAACTCCCTTCTTTATTCCATCCTGGAGCACAACTCAAACATTAACAGTAATTGCCTCTACTTCCATGTCATTGATGCTTATTTAAATTGTAGCTCGATGCTGAGTAAGAGGGAGAGTCACCCTCCCCAATCCTGCGACAAAAAATTCTAATTGGCAGTTCATATAATTTTGAATAGCTCATGACACAAGGAAAAAATGTGTTATGCTTTCATAGGAAATTGCTGTTCATTCTAGAAAACTGTTGACTTGCTAAAAATCTGCACTCCTTTATTTTGTTATTTGTCTCAGAAGTTAAGAAGGAAGCATGCGTAACACCTTCTTTGGGATGCTTTATATTTTATTTAATACATTTACTTAGTAAAGGAATTTGCTCATTCAAACCGGGTTTTAAAAAAAAAAAGGCATTTGCTCATTCAAACTGGTAATTCTGAATATTTAAGAACTCACAGCCCAAGTATACTTGGGTATATTGAAAGACAGTGTGGTGTGGCAGTAAAATGTGGATTCTGGGGTCAAACTGGCTAGATTCAAGGCACAGTTCTATTACTTGTTGGTCCTATGACCTTAGGCAAGTAATGTGACTTTTTGTGTCTCAAAATCTTTTTGTGTAAAATGGAGGTAATAGAAGTACATATCTTTCAGGGTGGTGGTAACATGTAAACACATTCAAAGTGCTTAGCATGAGTGGCACATAAGCATTACTCAGATGTAAGCAATATACTAGAAGTGCCCTACAGCAGAAGGCACATATCTCACAATCTTCTTTTCCTACTGCCTTCATTCCCAAATGTCGTTTATGTGAAGCAACTTCTTGATTGTCCAGAAGGGAAGGACTTCCTTTAGTCCACTCTCATCTTTTAGCCCCTTTTGTTCTTTAAGGCAAGGACCAACTTGGTTAAATAATTATTTTTCTATTCTGAATTCTGTGACCATGTAGACACTCGATAAATATTTATCTATCTGAATAAAAAGGACAAGCTCAATTTGGTTTCATGATTTTCCAGAAAGTGACTCAACTTTTGACTCAAACTTTATGTACTTTCTTAAATCTAAAGTAAAATTTTCCTTGCAAATCAAGTAGGAAGTAGTTAGCAGTACCTTTCAGAAATTTTCTAATCATGGTCTTCTTCTCTATACTGAACACATTTTACATGTGTAATGAGATTTGTGTATTAGTGATATCTGCTACTGCTTAATCAGCTTCTGAGAACAATAACAAATAATCACAGAAAATGAATTTAGGAAGTCTATGTTTTAATTAAATCTGTTTACCTCAAGTTTTGTTACATTTTTTCATTCCCTTGGCATAGATTCCACTCTATCTCTAGGTACAGTTTTAATCCCTGCCCAGAGCAGAAATTTATCTTTAATTTACATTGCCTCCTCTCTCTAAGCCTAGGGCCATTGACTCAGAAAGTCTTCTAATTTTTACTCATAAACCAACTTATCTTTATCAAGTTACTGAGACTTTTGAGTTTCTAGAGTTCAGAAGGAAACTATTTCCCAGGATTATGGCCAGTTAATTCAGATGGTTGGAACATATTAATGAGGTCAATGCTGCAGGTGTGATTCTTTAAAGCATAAAGTATACTTTTGACCACAAATGTATACTTTTGACCAAAAGGAGATTCATTGAGAGTTTGTGGATTTTTAATCAGAAAGCCATCACTATTGCTAAACAAACAAAAACATACAATAAAATAAACCCACTCATATATATATCTGACAAGTTCTGAATCAGGAGACTTAACCTTTGTTATACAGTATGAATACCTCAGACCTCCTCAGACTGTGGTTAAAAATAAGGTCACATTAACTATAGAAATGCCAACGTCACTGTCTTCTTATTTCTGCTCGTATTATTTCCACTTACGTGTTTCAAGATCTCTTTACTCTCTTCCCTCAAAGTGTCACCCAGTTATGTAGGAGAATCTCTGGAGGTGCTCCACATGTGCTAACAAACAGTATTCTTACATTAATCTACTTTGAGCCTTTGCTGATGTCACTCCACAAGAAGACACTTGAAAATATCACTTGGCTGCTGTCACTGCTGCCATGCCATTTTGGGGGACTATAATTTCTTGCTTACGGGTAATCTTTTATTGCACTCTTCAAAGTAACATACCTTGTGAGGAGCCAAAACAACACGATCTTTTTAGGTTTCACTGTGTCAGTGCCACTCTGGGTGAAAATGGGGAGGATGCCATTCTTCTCCCTGTTTATAGCATTTTGTCACCTGGGCGCTGAAGCAGCATTGCTGGTGTCATTGTCTTTCTCTATTGCTCTTGTAAAAATAGCTTATTTGGCTTCTGCCTTCAGCTTTGCTCTCCATGGGGCTTAGATCCCAATCTTTGAGACTGGGTGGAGCACCAGACACCGTCTTGACCTCTCCATCTCCCTTTATTGCCTCAGAAACCTATGAAAAAATTCGACAAAAACCTCCCTCTTCCTTCAGCCGTCACTGCAAACTAACTCTACCAATGCACCGTAGCCATCCCAACTTGCCTGAATTCTAGCAGTGGACATAACAAGGTTCAAGCTGAGATCTCTACTACACATTTGAAGAAGGAAACCTCCTCAATGGTCTGCATGAAGACTCTGTTGTTCTGAGCTAGGCCAGCTTAGAAGCTCAGAATAAGATATATTCTATGGCAAGATTTCAAGGGAGCAGGGAGAATACTAATGCCTACTTGTGGGTGACATCTTGCACCCCGTCTTTCTTTAACTGTTGGCTAGATGCCTGGACTTTACTCCCAAAGATGTCTCTTTTAATGTAGGGTTTTTTGTTGTTGTTGTTGTTTATTCATTTATTTATTTATTTTTTATTTTATTTCATTTATGTATTTATTTATTTATTTTTGTTTAGAGGGAGTTTCACTCTTGTCACCCAGGCTGGAGTGCAGTGGCGCAATCTTGGCTCACTACAACCTCTGCCGCCCGGGTTCAAGTGATTCTCCTGACTCAGACTCCTGAGTAGCTGGGATTACAGGCGCCTGCCACCACGCCCGGCTAACTTTTCATATTTTTAGTAGAGATGGGGTTTCGCCATGTTGGGCAGGCTGTTCCCAAACTCCTGCCTCAGGTGATCTGCCCACCTCAGTCTCCTCCCAAAGTTCTGGGATTACAGGTTGAGTCCCTGTGCCTGGCTCATGTAGGTTTTTATAAAATTTGTAATTGGCACATAATAATTATACATATTTATGGAGTACAGTGAGATAGTGTTTATCAACAAATGAATGGATAAAAAGTTATATATATACATATAATACATATATATTTATATGTACATTTTATGTATATTTTAAAATATGTTTTATGTTTTATATATACTGGAATATTATATATCTACTGGAATACTATTCAACCATAAAAAGAAAAAATTCCTGTCATTCACAGCAATGTGGATGAACATGAAGGACATTACGTTATGAAAGTTAGTGCATCATAATTTGCTTGAGACAAAGAATCCATAATTCCTAAACCAAGTCAGTTTTAGATCCTAGAAAGAGATTCTATTCTTTAGAAAAATGTCAGTATCAAATGTCTTACCCATAAAATGACCCACAGCCTGGACTCCTAGAACAGTTTTGGGGTATTGCAGTACTCTGAGAGATGGGACACCCTTATACCATAAGTTCACTGAGATATGGATGCTAACCATTAATAAAGATGTTGCCAAAAAAATAATGCTGACAGCTCACCTTCAGAAGCTAGTAAGGTTCCCCTTCACCTTAGGAACTAGGTCTAAAGTAAAGAAGCACTAGAAGAAATCTTTTTTAAAAATTATTAGCACCTGTCTGCTATTGAACTGGCAGAAATCTTATTTGATCCATATTTACTTTGAAAGCCCAGGCCTAGACTTGGTAGATGGGTAAGAACAGGTATTACCCAAGCAGCCATACATGCTTAGGGTCATGTAGGCGCTAAATAAGTCACAGCTGGTAGTTAGCAAATCTAAATGAACTTGAGATTCCCACCAGCACAGAGGAATCAATATTTATCAACAGAAAAAGTGATATTCATTACTGCCCTTTGAAGGTCATGCATATAAAGCATATATGAGTAATGCTAAACCTCAGAGCTATTTCCTCTCACAATTAGGTAGATACAGTGCCTATGCTTCATTTTACCACTGCACAAGAGCCTGGCTTATTCCCTGAGCAAATGTCTAATCCCTTCTTGTCTCTTGACCTTTGCTACAATATATTTCTTAAAAATAATACTGCTATGCAGAAAAAAGCAGCAGGGAAGCTTTGTGGACAGTGCAGTGTTTTGCATAGAAAAGGGAAATAGATTTCACAAATGCCAAGTGGACAATACCCAGCTAGGTACAAAGTCAACAGAAGATCTCAGAATTAGAGTAGAAAACAAGCTGACTGTGAGCAGTAGCACTTCAGTGTTCCTGTGATTTACAAGTAGATATGGGCAATGAAGATACCTGGAGGCACTTGGCTTGAACCCTTCTTGCTTCCCATGCCCATTATACATAGAGTTGTTCTGACTGTCACTGACCCATTTATATATTCCTTGATGTTAATTACAAAAATGGAATAGGCAAGATTTGAGATCCAGAGTTATTCTATTAAGGTAATAAACCATTTAACAAATCTTTTATGATCTGAAAAGAAAATTTAAAGGAAGTAAAATTGTAAAAAAAAAAAAAAATGATGAAGAACAGAAAATGCTGTTGCAGAGCATGGTGACTATAGTTAATATAATACATTACAATATAATACATTGTTATGAAATACATTATTGTATTATATATTTCAAAATAGCTAAAAGAATGGACTTTGAATGTTCTCACCACAGGGAAATGTTAAGTATGTGAGGTGATAGATATATTAACCAGTGTGATTTGATCATTCCAAAATGTATACACATATCAAAACATCACATCATACCCCATATATACAATTATTTGTGAATTGAAAATAAACACACACACACACACCACATAACATGGGATGTCTTAGGGAACTTAATTACAGGACTCATAGCCAGAATGCTAGGTAAGCAGGAGTTTATGCACATACTTAAGAGAAGTAGTCAAATATTGCAGTCACTCAGAGAGCTTGCCAGAAGGCTTAGCTTGGCTTTCAGAATGCTCTGCCTAGACAGAGGATCAATAGACAGTAGGGAGGCTCCCATACTCAAGTAATGACTTCCCTCAATCTGAAAGATCTGAGATTCCCCTCTCACTGGAATACTTTATACAGAATTAATTCATCTAGTCAATGAATATATATTTAGTGCCTACTATGTTTCAGATTCTATTCTGGGTGTTGGGATTATAGAAAATAAAAGTTCTTGCTTTCATGGAAGTACTGTTCTAGTGGTAGAGGAAGCAGGAGAAAAATAACCAAGTACAGATAAATACACATTTTGTCAGACGGTAATAATTGTTAAGAATAAAAATGAAGCAGTTTAAGGTAAAAGACAGTAAGGGTGATGACTACTGCTTTTAAATAGGGTAGTCATGGAAGATCTCTCTGAGAAGGTAACATTTGATTTTTAGCAATACACATTTATTGAGCACCTGTCATGTGCCAGCCATGTGAATTAATTCATTCTATCTTCACCAAAATCCTGTGAGGTAGGATCATTATTATGTTTGCTTTACAAATGGGGAAACTGGGCACAAGAGAAGTTAACTTATCCAAGGAAACATAACTAGTAAGGGAGAGAGCTAGAGTTTGAACTTAACCAGTCTAGCATCAAATCCTATCCTTGTAGTCACTATGATACTTGGCATTTTTGATTCTGCTTACAGGCAGAGAGATATGCACATTTTCTCTTTAGTCTTGTGAGGCACTAACAGACCTATGCAAAAAGAAGCAGTCATTGAAGCAGAGTTATGGAGGTGCCCAACGGGGAGCCCTTAGAAAGGGCGATGAAATGACTAATATTCAAGTACTTTCTATGTGTAGCTATTTTACACATATAGTCTCATTTAATTCTCTCAACAAAAATATGAGGTAGTCAGACAGATAGCTATTTTTCAGATGAGAAAACTGAGGTAACAAAGTGGTTACATGAATTGCCCAAAGTCTCATGGGAACAAAGGACCAATGTTATGAATTTGAGTTAGTCTGTTACCAAAGTTTATGCTCTTTCTAATATGCTGTGCTGTCTCCAGGGAGAAGAAAAAGAAAGACAGGGAAATTCAGAGCAAAATACATGGAGAGAAAAAATGAAAGAAGGAGAGACCTCAAAGTAAAGATTTAATAGGCTCAGAGAACCATAGGACTGATAGTGGCTTAAATGGCATGAAGAACTTTTAATGCCACCTTCATCCTCAATCTCTTCTCTGACACCAACTGTCTTAGGTGATTTGGGGTGCTATAACAAAAGTAATGTAAACTGAATAGCTAATAAACAACAGAAATTTGTTTCTTGTAGTTCCAGAGGCTGGGAAGTCCAAGATCAAGGCACGAACAGATTGTTTGGGTAGGGGTTGTTCTCTGCTTCACAGATGGTGCATTCTCACTTTATCCTCACAGGGCAGAAGAGACAAACAAGTTCACTCAGGCCCCTTTTACAAGGACACTGATCCCATTCATAAGGGCTCCATCTCCTCAAGGCTCCTCCTCTTAATACTATTATATTGAAGATTAAGTTTCAACGTATTAATTTGAGGGGGTATGTACAATTTAGACCATAGCACCAAGTTAGGTGGATTCTTGAGAATTTCTGTGATTTTGTGATTGCAAGAATTGGCATGTGCAGTTTTTCAGTGAGACCTGGTGTGTATATGTGAATAGCCTTTGAGTAGTGCATCATCTTCTTATAACTGCTACTGTCTTTGAATCAGCTACTACAGTAAAGCAAGGAACATAAACTTAGTAAAGACATGAAAGAAAATTTATAAACCATTTGGTATTTGAAAGCTAGCATGTAATTGTTTGATAACAAGGATTTTTTCCCCCCTCAGAAGCATAGTTCAAAGCTGTCAGCCTTAATGAAATAACTTTAGATATGCCTTGCCTGCCAATTTTTCCCTTTTTAATAGTAAAGTAGTAACACTGCGGGAATGTCAAAATAATAGTCTGATGAGAAGTGTTAGCAAAGAAAGCCAAATGGCACATTGCTTATCTTACGCTGTAGCCTCTGTGTGGTGTAGAAAAGCCAGGATGTGGTCAGATCACTTGTGGGATGAAGTTGATTCACCCATTCATTATTCTGGATGAGCAGAAAATATGCCTCTCACCCTATGCCTGCTCTACCTTGCCTTGCCTTGCCTTTTCATTCCCTTCCTTTTTCTTCCCACACATGGTCAAAGGCTTTGATTTTTGCTGAATATTAGACAACAAAACAAGCAAAGCAGCAAAGACACTTGTCTATTCTGTCTTTAACACAGTGTTTGGTGGCTCCCTGCAAAGGGAAGCTGAGGGAGACCCAGGGTGGGAGGCTAGCCAACTCCATCATTTGTATTCTTCAGGTAACTCATTTAAGTCTCCATTTTTTTCAGCTTTAAAAATGCTAATACAGTGGCTATTGTCATTCCAACTTTCAAGAATTCAGTATACATCTTTGAGAACTAGGTGTCTGGAAATTCACTAGGTGTTGGGAAAATTGGTGTTTTAAAAAGAAAATGTAGTCTTTTTTTAGAATGCTCTCAGGAAACCATAGAAATCACTGAAATTCTCCTTTGGCTCTGTAGAGCCAGGAGATAGTCTTATAACCCAATGTCTTTTGAAAACTGAATTACAACTGGAAGTTGAATAGCAACAAAATATGATAAATAAAGTGGATTTTGAGGGAGGTTTTGGCAAGTACCTAGGCTTTGATTACCTAGAAACAGATGAATTCCATTCTACTATGGATTTTCTAATTTTTCTATAAGGAACTATAAGGTAGACCACCTCTATGACATCTACCACCAGTGGCCCATCTGTAAAATACATGTAGTGTCATTTTAACAATAAGCCTTCAGAGCCACTATCTTCTAGGAATTTTAATTATAATTTATAACCAAATTACAAAATAATTGAGTTAACCTTCAGTGGACTGATAGGCAATGGTTGCATAGCTGAATGCTATTTTCTCTGTTTCACTTCCCCACACCACACCTCCATCTTTAGCCCTCTGTACCAGTATAGACAAGCCTACTCTTCCATCAAAGTCTATACTTGGCAAATAATAGTTAATTGAAGCACAGATTCTGTCGCTTTGCATTTAATTGGTGCCAGATTCTCTTTCCAAGACACCACTGACCACCTGCTGTCAGCAAAGGAAAGGAAATGGGGCAAAGAAATAAGGAGAAGAAAAGGTTGTAGGGTAGTCAGGAGAAAAAATGTGATTGTGGAACATGTTCCACGAATTAAGCAATCTATGGAGAGTAATTTGGCTGGTGAAGATCTTCAGAGTGTCATGTCAGCTTCAGAATCAGAGAGTTGCTATCCTAACTTGGCTTATAGTGATTCACGAGGGGATGGAGAGAGGGGGAGCTAGTATGGGTGAAGGCCAGATAAAAGGAAAACAAAACAGAGTGCTTTGTTTACGGAAATCTCCTCAGAGAAATAAAGCCATTGCTAACTCCACAGCTGGAACATGTGTATTCTTTTCTTATTGGCAGCAACCCAGGAAAACAGAGAGAGAGGAGAGAGAGAGAAAAAGAAAGAGAGAGAGAGTGTGTGAGACAGAGAGTCTTACAAGAGATGGGGGAAGAGGACTGAAGGACTTGGTTTCTGAGATATTTAGGAGTATAAATGGCAGGACTTGGTAACTGATGGCATGTGTAGCATGAAAGAGAGGAAGGAGTAGAGGCTGATATCCAGGTTTCTGATTTTGACTAATGGGCAAATGGTATTGCTGGAAATGTATACACCCTCCCAAGCCATCTGCTCTATTTCTTCACCTTCTCTTTCTTCATCATTGGCTGCCCTTCCTCTCTTACTCAAATAATTACTCGACAAGAAGTTTGCAGAGAGGTTTGTGAGATTTAGCACACAACACATTAAGGACATCTGAAAACCCACATGACCTGAGGAGCTGTGGCTTGGAGAGTAATCGAATTGATGTCTTCAAGTATAAGAAAGATATTTTAGAGAAGACTTTTAAACTTTTGATTTATATCTAGGCAGAAGAGTAAATAAGTACATGGGATAAAATTTTAATAAAGAACATTTCAATGGGGCATAGGAAGGCAATTTTAACTATTCTAGGGAAACAGACTAGAATGCAGAACTATACAGAAACTGTGGAAATCTTCAAGGAGAGACATGACAATCCTGAGACCTGAATAATTTAGACACCAACCAGAGGGAGAGGCCAGGATTAGATGATACCTCTGAGCATCTGTTCTGCAAATGTCCTTTTGTTCTGCCCCAGATATCCCCAGAAAAACTATGGTCTCATTGATCTGGCTGAGTAGATGCATTGAGGGAAAGGGTACAGCAGGTCATTGAACTTATCTAACCCTGAGGGCTCTAGAAATGGAGATAGAGATCAGAAGGAAAAAATTCTTATTTTAATTTTGAATGTATTTTTATGTCTTTAAGACCAGCTCCTGTTAGGAGAAGAAATGCATCTAAGAGCTAGAACTTAGAACATACGTGTTTATCCATCCAAGATAAAGGAGGCCACCACAGGGAGTGGTACAGATAGAGAGATGTATAACAATGAATCAAACAGTTTACTAAGCATGAATCCAGAGAAGTACACTCCCTCAAGGCTAAGGCTGTAGATTTATGGGGAAAGTAGCTTAGATTTGAGGCCCATGGACTGTGAAAGGCATGGATATTCTCCATACTCTGACATACAAGCAGGGAGATATTTATACACAAACAATATACATATGTTAATTGCTAAACCGTAGTTCTAGCAGAGAATCAGAATAATTTTATTGAATGATTAGAGATGAGCCAGACATTTAGTGGAGAATTTTGTCAGAGGAGTATAAGAGGACCAGAAGACTTCCAGGTAAATGAAACAGCATTTTAACAAAGGCATAGATCTGTGATTAATGAGTCATCTGTTTTCCCTTTCTTCTAAAGGGTCCATTTACATTTGAATTCTTAAAATTCCATTGCAATGGATTATGTCATTCTGAATTATCTGGTATCTTCAACCATACCATTATTTGTGGGTGGATCTGGAAGACTGATATATAAAATCACATTTGTCAATTTGTCTTGGATTTTCCGGCCTGGAAAGTTTACAGATTTTATTAAATATAATATTATTGATGCCTTAGAAATTTCACATGATTTTTTGCAGGAATTTTTGCTAAATATTTCTGGCCTGTGGCATTTATCTAGGGATTTGCAGAGAGTTTTCTTCAAAGGAATATAAAGCCCTAAAAAGGAAAAAAAGCCCAGAGACTTGCCTTCATGGAGTCACTTCTCTTTTAGTGCTTTCATTCATTTATTAGATTTTACAAAGGGTACCTTCTGCCACCAGGCCCCAGAGCATATTAATATAATTTAAATAGAAGAAGATAATTGAACTGTCAAAACTCTATGTGTGTGCATGCAGGGGTGTGTGTGTGTGTGTGTGTGTGTGTGTGTGTGAGAGAGAGAGAGAGAGAGAGAGATGGCGACAGAGTCAGAGACATGAAAGACAGAGGCATACAAATAACAGCCATCAACACAGCAGCCACATCATTTTATGTTAGAGCTGACTGCTCAGAAAGAACAGTCTTGCTCAAAAAGATCTTGAGTGGTGATACTGCTCTTCTTTCTTCAAGCAGTATCATCTCCTATCACTACAACTTTGATTTTGTGATAGTCTCTGCTTCTCCTAGATGTACCATATAACATAGATTTATTTTTAAAAATCAGGCATGTGAAATATATCTCTATCTATCTATCTATCTATCTATCTATCTATCTATCTATCTATCTATCTATCTACCTATCTATCTATCTATCATCTATAGAGTTATTTCCAAAAAAAAAAAAAAAAAGAAAAGAAAATCAGAAGACGGTTAACTTCCCTTTACTTTAACATTCTTATTTAGAAAATTGTGACACCTTTAGAGGTAACTCAAAGCACCCCTGCTGTAGCTGATGGGAAATGAGGGTGTCATAATACCAAGATTAGGCTGTCCTGGCAATGGGGTATGACTTATATGTATTTGTAACAACATTCTATGCAATGCATCCCTGAAGCTTTACATGTTGTAAAGACTGGTGGTTACTTGGCTCCTTTGGAGAAACAAGGAGAGGGAATTTTTTGTTCTTTCCTTGTAAAACTCTTCATCTCGTTTCCAACACATGTCAATCTGGAAAATATCAGCTGGGTAAGTTTCAAATAAGGCCAGTTTTAATTGTAGCAATTCATTGAATTCACACTTTCCATTACTGGATTATGTGGAATGATGGCTTTAAAAAATAAGTTAGCTGAATGTAAGAGTAGTTGCAACCTTTCTTGAATGCACAAAATAATTGACATAGCATCTAGAGCTCTTGCAGAACATAGACCCTGATCTCTGGAGTACCATTACTCACACCAGAGATACACTGGCACCATTTTTATTTTTTATGAAAGGTCAAATATCACACTGTTTCAAGAAAGTAATGTGTATATACTTTTTTATAAATAGTAATTTATTGCTGAAAGGTTGCTGTTTTATGAATGCCATCCCAAATCTCCACAAATTGAATTATTACATCCTGCCAACAAAAGAAACAGCCATGCCCCTATTTTTAGATTTAAAAGTTCATTATAAGGTATGGATAATTAAACTATTACCTTTTATGTGATTAATGATTTATACTTTCCCTTTATTATTTCTTTGATTCTCACAACAAACCATTGTGAAATATTATGAGGCCCACTGAGTTTGAATGCTGTAGGTCACATGTCTAATGGTAAAATTAAAACTGTAACCCTGGTCTCATGACGTGCAGTCTTATACCCTGTTGTAGTAAATAAGGCTTTCACAACTATTTCAATTTCCCTTGCAGCCGTATGATAGGATTATACTTCCCTGCCCCTTTAAAGTTAGAGGTAGTCATATGGCTTACTTTAGCCATTGAAATGTGAACAGAAGTGACTCCTGTAATTTCTTGATGGGAGCATTTAATTGACAGTGCTCAGCTCCAGCCTTTTGTCTTTCTGTAGTGATATGGAAACATATTTCAAAATAGATCCTCCCTTAACCTGGGTCTTTGAGTGATTACCATAGGCAGAGCCTCCAAACCAAGATCCTACACTGAACATGAAAACTATACAAGAAATAAACCTTTGTTGTTTTAAGCCAATGAAATTCACATAATTGTTGTTGTTATGGCATAACCTAGCCCATCCTGACTTATAGATACACTCTTTCTATGGGAACAACCAGTATATTATCATTTAAGTATGTCTTCCTCATAGCTTCATATCTGTAAACCTTGTTCCTCTGGGGTCAGTACCATTTTTGCACAGCCACATTAGTAATACTTTGTGACCACTCTCAGACTGAAGCATTTTGAATTTGGTAGCTATCCTGAAAGAAGTGTCAGTGACCTATTCTGTTTCTTTTTCAATTTTATTTCAGTAGTTTTTTGGAGTACAGGTAGTTTTTGGCTACATGGATAAGTTCTTTAGTGGTGATTTCTGAAATTTTGGTGTACTCGTCACCTGAGCAGTGTACACTGTACCCAATGTGTGGTCTTTTATCCCTCACTCATCTCCCACCTCTCCCCTGAGTCCCCAAAGTTCATTATAACATTCTTATGCCTTTGCATCCTCATAGCTTAGCTCTCACTTATAAGTGAGAATGTATAATGTTTGCTTTTCCGTTCCTGAGTTACTTCCTCAGAATAATGGCCTCCATCTCCATCCAAATTGCTGCAAAGGCCATTATTTTGTTCCATTTTATGGCTAGGTAATATTCCACTCGTTGGTTAATAGGCATTTAGGTTGGTCCATATTTTTACATTTGTGAATTGTGCTGCTATAAATACACATGTGTATGTGACTTTTTCATGTAATGACTTCTTTTCCTTTGGGTAGATACCCACTAGTGGGACTTCTGGATTGAATGGTAGTTCTACTTTTATTTATTTAAGGAATCTCCATACTGTTTTCCACAGTGGTTGTACTAGTTTACATTCCCACCAGCAGTGTAAAAGTGTTCCCTTTTCACCACATCCACAACAACATCTATTTTTTTTTATTTTTAAATTATCAGTGGCCTATTCTCTTTAAATGTAGTAGTGATAGACTAATCATAGATTCAAGGCTTGAACCAATGTCATGAGACCAACCATTCTACCTCCCACTTTTAAGCAGGTGAGCACTTGCTATTCCCCCTTTATACATGCTTTGCATCAGAAAGGGAGATATTTGACATGAAAGAGGAAGATTGTGAATTGAAGTAGAGGAGAAGAACATGGCAGTGATCACAATGCCATGCATTTGGAGATAGCTTTGCCCTATTGAGCTTAAGTGCATTTCAAGTACATCCATGAAAGAGGAAAAAGGAGGAGGATGTATAGGAATTGGGGAGGGAGAATAGTTATCTTCAGCAGCACTTTAGAACCAAAAATTCACTCTGACAAGATAGAAGTAAATGCAAAACCCATTGTTTTTCCTTGATTGATCTTACCAAGTCATTCAAATCCAAAAACACAGAAAAGCCTGTAGAACTTTAGAATCATAACCTTTATAGATGGAAGGAGCTTTAGAAATCATGTGGTTTAATTCCCTATCTTATAGATGAAGAAACTGAGACCCAGTAAGAAGAACAGAACTGGCTCAGTTTATACATAACCATCTATATTTCCCAGACATATACATATGACTATTTAATAAAATCCTGAAAGTATTTCATAGCCAAGTTTCTAAATTATAAGTCTTTTTGATAGCTTGAAACATAAGCTAGGTCCTTTTTATGTTGATAAATGATAATGATGATTATAAATTATTCCAATTAGTTATGACATAGGAGGTTGGGCTGCGATAACAGAGAAAACTAAATACCTAGTGTCTTAAACAAGATTGAAACATATATTTCCCCTCATGTTAGTCAATATGTAAGTAGTCCAGAGCTGATACAGTAAATACATGTTGTGAAGGATCTAGGCTCCTTCTCTCTTGTGACTCCACTGTCCTCTGTTGCCTTCATCCACATGAGGTTAACAATCTCATATTATGGTTGATAATCTCATACTATGGTTGAGATATGGGTGATAATGGCTTCATGCGTGACCCCTTCTTGATAAGAATTTATTTTTACTTGACTTATTTTTGAAGAACATTACCTTGGTTCAAATGGAATGTTACCTAAAATAATTAAAACACTAAACCTATCAGATCTGTTT
The DNA here is from genome assembly GCF_000951045.1 of Mandrillus leucophaeus. NCBI lineage: Eukaryota > Metazoa > Chordata > Mammalia > Primates > Cercopithecidae > Mandrillus > Mandrillus leucophaeus. The sequence continues at coordinate 1,573,477 of NW_012109075.1, forward strand.
CTGTACAGGAGAGCATTGAGAGATAAGAGCATCGATGATAAAACATGTCTACTAATTGGCAATTTGATAGCATTGTAGGGGAGGCCTGGAAGAGGCCCACAAGAACTAATCCAAAGATAACTACTCAAAATTATATATAGGATTTAAACCCTGCTTTGCCTCTAATTTTCTCTCTTCTACTAAAGAGAAAAAAAAAAAGCCTTCCTTAATGATCAGTGTCTAGATCAGATTTCAACATCAGGTTTTTGTAAATTTTACACCTATTAATAGAAATGAAGATGTTCCAAATATGTCCATTTTCACTTCTTCTTCAGAGTAAAGACAGTCTGTGTCCCTAATTATATCATAGGTAATAGAAGATTTAGTGACATCAATTTTTCCCTGACATGCCCAATATGTATTAAATTCTGAATACCCCTCCATACTCTGGAAGCACAAACACCCAGAAAGAGAGAGAAAATGATTTACAAGAAACTTTAGCATCAGGAAAAAGAAAAGGTCTGCAAGAGTGGGTGAAACTGTCAAATCCAATGAAGCAAAGAATTCCTAGAAGATTTTTTTTTTCCTAGTGAAAGTATAGATTTATGGAATGCATAAGAAAGCCTACATCAGATTTGTGGCCAGGAAGATAGTTCATGGATGAAAATTAATTACTGTTTGGTTTTAGAGCCATCTGAGGATGGTGATGACTTTTACATATTATCTTAAGTACAGGTATAACTTACTTTAAGTAAACTCAACTTTGAAAAATTCTAATTGACACAAGAACCAAGATTAGTTCTTAGTTCTATAAAAGGATTCAAAGCAGAATTCCTTAACATAGAATAGTCTTTTAGTTCAAGAGTCAACAAGTTATGACCTAAGGAACCAGTATGATCAGCCTTTGCTTTTGTAAATAAAATATTATTTGAACACAGTTATGCACATTCATCTAGTTTATGGATTATTTCTGTCCGTTTTTGCACTACAATGTCAGTGTTGTTGTAACAGATCTGTTTTTATGACCTGCAATGTATAAATTATTTACTATTTTGCCCTTTACAAAAAAAGTGTGCTGACCTATACTACAGTGCATGAAAATGTTATTCATATTACATCAATTTATTTATTTTGGGGTAATTGAACATATTTTGATATCATTGAAGAAAAGTTTATATGTGAAGAAGTGGTAGAGATTAACCTAGTGGAGTGGAGAGAGGTCATATCATGAAGAGATTTATATACTTAGCTGAGTTTAAACTTTATCCGGAGAGTAGTGAGAAACCATGGAAGGTTTGTTTGTTTGTCTATTTATTTGTTTGTTTTTGAGACAAGGTCTCACTCTTGTCACCCAGGCTGGAGTGCAATGGTGTGATCACGGCTCACTACAGCCTCAACTTCCTGGGCTCAAGCAATCCTCCCACCGCATTGTCATGAGTAGCTGGGACCACAGGCGTACACCACCAAACCCAGCTAATTTTTGTATTTTTTGAAGAAACAGGGTCTTGCCATGTTTCCTAGGCTGGTTTTGAACTCCTGGGCTCAAGTGATGCACCTGATTCAGCCTCCCAAAGTGCTGGGATTATAGGTGTGAACTACTGTACCTGGCTGGAGGGTTTTTAATTCAGTGGACTTACATGATTCTCTCTGATATCAGTGTGGCAGATGGATTGGACAGAGATCAATTAGGAAAGTATTGTTATGCAGGAAAGAAATTATGAATGTCTGAATTTAGATGGTAAGAATAAAGGAAGATTGAAGTTGAAGGAAACTCATGCTAATGTTACCAAGAAAGAAGCAGCAATGTGATTTTGTGAATGGGTGAATGGATGTTGGTAGGTAAAGGGAGGAGTGTGAGATGACTTTCAGATTTCTGATTTAAAAAACCAAATGGGTAGTGGTACCATTCTCAGAGAGGGGGAATATAGGAAAGGGGGAAAATCTTTAGGGAAATAAGATTGGTTCAGTTTCATAGCTGTTGCATATGATATGCTTGTGAGACATCCAGGTAGAAATATTTTTTAGGCAAGTAGAATACATATGTCTGAAAATTAAGAGTTATGAGGTAAAGATATAGACTTGAAAGTTATCATATATAACTAGCAATTTAGGCTATGTTTTAGAATAAATCATTTAGAAGAACTCTATAGATTAAGAACAATAGAAGGCAAGGATGAGCACAGGAGGAACACCAGTATTTAAGCAATAGCAGAGGAAGCCCATGAAGAAGAATGGGAAGACCATTAAGGACATTGAAAAGGAGTTGCCCATGAGTAAGTTAAAAAGAAAACAAGGTAGTATCATCATGAAAGCTAAGAGGAAATAAAATTTTAAGAGGAAATGTTAAATGTCTAAGAGAGATCAAGTTATAAAGTAATATCATGGCAGATTATTCATTGGGTTTGTAAGTACTGAGTTCACTTGTGACCTTAGTGAAAGCAGTGACTGGGGAGGATGGCAAAGGAAACAGTAAATAATATAAGCTAATATTTCAAGTAATATTTCTGTCAAAGACTGGAGAAGGTACTAGTTAGAGGAACTCTCAAGGGAGTGTTTCTTGAGGATAGGAAAGAATTCCTTGTGTTTATTATGCTAAGGGGAGGGAATCTGCAGGGGAGAGGAAGAAGATACAAGAGGAGACCCACTGCAGCTCCAGGCTATCAGGCCAAGCAAGCTCTGTATGGGACAGTACCATCTTTAGTCTCTCAGGTCACTGTCAGCCAGGCTAATCCAAAAAGAGCTGACATTTGGACTTTAGATGATAATCACATGTCTGAGAATATGATTCACAGCTCAATGACACTAGCTTTCCCAGAGCTGCCTTTCTTTAGTAGGATCAACTAAGAGGAACATGTTTTAATTTTCTTTTCCATCAGGCAGGAATCACTGGAGGTCCAGCGGGAAGCTAGATAGCAAGTGGGTTCGTGGAGTGTTGAATGGTCCTTTTGCTGTCTGTGACAGCACTTGAATACACAATCAGCTCTATGTTAATGCTGTGTTTAGAGAAGTAAGATAATAGTGTTACATATACTTGGTAGAAACCTGACCTTTTTTTCTCTATGGCAGATAGTATGATTTTGTGAGATGGCAGCAGTATACATTGCCAGATGTGTGGTGGGAAAAAGCACCATTCTATACAATGTGCTAATGGGTACAATTTATTAAAACATTTTCTAACTCTTAGACATATTAAGCAAATCACCCATCAGTGAAAAGTTAGAATTAAAGATATGTAAGTATGTGAGGAATCAGTCAAGCATTACTAAGTCTTCTGAATATATATGCCAAACTTATTTTTTGCAAAATTATTTATTTGTATCATAAGTCAGTATATTATTTCATCCAAAATATTGTCATAACCTGAAATAAACCTACAGTTCCAACAGTAAAATATGTGAGTCTCTCTTCTTAATTTTTTAATTTTCTTTCTTAATTTTTCTTTTTAGTTTCAGGAGTACAGGTTTGTTATATAGGTAAACTTGTGTCATGGGGGCTTGGTGTACAGATTATTTTGTCACCCTGGTATTAAGCCTAGTAGTCATTGGTTATTTTTTCTGATCCTCTCCCTCCTCCCACCCTCCACCCTCTAATGGGTTCAATTGTGTGTTGTTCACTTCTATGTGTCCACGTATTCTCATCATTTAGCTTATAAGTGAGAACATGCAGTATTTGGTTTTCTGTTTCTGTATTAATTCCCTTAGGATAATGGCCTCCAGCTCCATCCATGCTCCCACAAAAGACATGATCTCATTCTCTTTTATGGCTGCATAGTATTCCATGGTGTATATGTAGCACATTTTCTTTATCCAGTCTGTCATTGATGGGCATTTAGGTTAATTCCATGTGTTTGCTATTGTGAATAATGCTGCAGTGAACATACACATGCACATGTCTTTATGGTAGAACAATTTATATTACCTTGGGTATATACCCAGTAACGGGATTGCCGGGTGGAATGGTAGTTCTGTTTTTAGTTATTTGAGGAATTGCTACATTCCACAATGACTTAACTAATTTACATTTCCACCAGCAGTGTATAAGTGTTTCCTTTTCTCCACAACCTGCTAGCATCTGCTATTTTTTGACTTTTTAAAATAGCCATTCTGACTGGTGTCAGATGGTACCTCATTGCGGTTTTTGATTTGCATTTTTCCTAATGATTAGTGATATTAAGCTTTTTTTTTCATGTTTGTTGACCACATGTATGTCTTCTTTAGAAATGTATCGGTTCATGTCATTTGCCCACTTTTTAATGGGGTTATTTGTTTTTCTCTTATAAATTTTAGTTCCTTAGAGATACTAGATATTAGACCTCTGTGAGATCCATAGTTGCAAATACTTTATCTTATATCGAAGGTTGTCAGTTTGCTCTGTTGATAGTTTGTTTTGCTGTGCAGAAGCTCTTTTAGATCCCTTTGTCAGTTTTTGCTTTTGTTGCAATTGCTTTTGGCGCCTTCCTCATGAAATCTTTGCCCATTCCTATATCTAGAATGGTATTGTGTAGGTTGTCTTCTAGGGTTTTTATTGTTTTGGGTTTTATATTTAAGTCTTTGATCCATCTTGAGTTGATTTTTGTGAATGGTATAAAGAAGGGGTCCAGTTTCAATCTTCTGCATATGGCTAGCAGTTTATCCCAGCACCATTTATTGTATAGGGAGTCCTTTCCCCATTGCTTATTTTTGTTATCTTTGTCAATGATCAGAGGCTTGTAGGTGTGTATATGCCAAACTTTTAGTAGGTCAATAGGTCAGCAGTATATAGTGTTCTCATGGTCTACAAGCATATCCCCATACTGGTCACCTTCCGGGTATTCAGAAGGCTTTACCCAGTCATTTTCTTTGAATAACTTATATTCTTCTAGGGAGCTAAGACACAGTTATGTGAAAGAACACTTATGTGCAACACCCACATGACCATACTACCTGGTCAGTGTTAGAGTTAATAAGAAAAACTTCAGAAATGCTGCAGAAGTAGCAGTTCATGTGAAAATATTGTGGAATATATAAGCCAACTATATGATTAGAGAAGACAACTATCAAAAATTCATTTATTCAACAAAATTCTATCAGGCCCCTAGTATAGGCAGAGCATTTCATGTTTCCCTCATGTAAGTGTATTTTAGGAGTTGAAAAATCACCATAAAGTTTGCATTTTTTTTCTTAAAAGTGAAACTAAAGTCATTGATATGACAAGACTGACATGAAAAGTTAGTTGCAGGGAAAAATTATTCTGTTTTATCACTGATATTCCCAAATGCAAGTGTTATTGTAACTACGGAGTAGGACTTTTTCCCACAATTAAAAGCTCATCCACAAGACATGCAAGCCAAGTAAAAGTTAGACAGCTGACAATACCAAGAGTCCACCTCTAACATTATTCCTGGGAGAAACAGCTGAATATTTCAGTAGATGATAAGGGATCTGAAAACTAAAAATTTTACCATCTTTTAAAAATGGGCCTATATGATACTACTGGAAAATTACTTCTAGAAATAATTGCCAATAAAAGCATTCCTAAAATTTACTTTAATATTCTCATTGAATATTGCTTGATGGAACAATTTGTAAAAGGGTTGAACCAGATCATTTCTTCCCTAATAACTCTAAAGTCACATCTTTGTCCTCATGCTAAATGATAATGGCACTAACACAGTGTGGTATAAGATTTACTAAAGACTGTGTGTTCTGCCACCTCATCAAGGTTATAGTTGTATCAAGAGAATCTGTCACTTTGGCTTCCTACTTCCTCCCATATAATACGCACCCAATAATATTGTTGTGATTAATTTGATGGATAGCTTAGTTTTTTAAAATATTAGACATATTTTCCCTCAGCCAAATTGAGAGCATATTTTCCAGACTATACTGATCCATGAGAAAGCATGCCCTCACCCTCCTACAACCCTCACCCATTACCCTATATTGAAGAAGTGTAAAGTCGTGGAATATAATAATTCCTCCCGTTACTTACCACACTTTGCCACTGCCCTCACTAAATTCCATCTCTTTACCTTTCTTTGGTAGTACTTACATGGTCAAAAATGTGGTTTCTATTGCTATGAAGTTATGTGAGACTTGAACAGTTCAAGATGTTCCCATTTGTAGGAAAATTTTCACTTTCTTGTGCAATGCATACTTTATAATCATTTGTAACAGCAAAAAGGCTGTAAGTTCGTTTGACTAGCTTCCATGCACATGCCTATAGATCAACAAATACACAGTATTTGGGGATAGTTTGTAAAACAAAATATAGATTTTGGAGGAGGGAGTCACTTACTGTGTTCAAAGTTAAGTGATATGACAAACATAAGGGTTATATAAGACAAGGACCATGACTGCTCTGCTTTTGTTATTTTAATATTTACATTGACATTTTTCTACAAGTACCTTTAATTATGCTTTAAATCCCTTGAAATCACTGTGTCTAATATTTTTTTCTGAAGAAATGCCTCAATGGGATAGGATTATTTACTTTTAAAATTTACCTCCTAAATCTCTGAATACCAAAGATAAGGAGACAGAGAAACCAAGAAAACCCCAACACAAGTGTTTTTGGAGCTCAGTGTATGGTAAGATGCCTTCAAAGCTCTTGGCTCCTTGAAAGTGCACCACTAATAATTACAAAGGGAACAGAGACCAGACTGTAGTGCCAATACATATTGCGCAAGCTCATACTGTTCCTATCTGTAGGATTAAGATATACTGAAAATCTATTAGTGATTTCCAAAGTAGACAGACTAGATCCTTGCCTTAATGCTTTTCTAAAGCCATGCGATCAATAAATATTTGTTGAATAAATGAATAAAATAATGAGTCTATGTTACCCTCAAGGTCCATGTTGTGAAGTTATCTTGTAATTGAGATCCATTTTATGTTGACAGCTTTCCGTCTCTTCAGGAATCGAATACTATTGGATAGAAACTCTAGCTACTGAAGTATTCAGCCATCTCCCCTGGGAATAATGTTAGAGGTAGACTCCGTATTGCTAGATTCCTGATTTTGTTTGGCTTGCATGTCTTGTGCATGAGCTTTCCTTTGTTAGAAAAAGTTCTACTCCCTACTTACATTTGCACTTGACCTTTGGGAATATCAGTGCTAAATAGAGTGACATTTTTCCTGCAACTAAATTTTCCTGTCTGTGTTGTCATACCAGTGACTTTAGTTTTACTTTCAAGAAAAAAATACCAACCCTATGGTGATTTTGCGACCTGTAAAATTAAATTTACATTAGGAAAATGAAACATTAAATAAAAATCGTGGTTAAAAGTTTTAAAAGTATCTTAAATTTAAAAAATATATAAAACCAAGCATATTTTCTTTTATCTGTCTCCAAGGAAATGTTAGCAAGCTGTGCTCTACCATGGATTCAGTAATCTGTATTTAGTGATAACTGATTTATCAGGCTGAAAATAAATAACACTAAATTTATTTTTGTTATTAATAAATAATAACAACTCTACTACTGCTTTTACTATTTACGCTACTACTATTACTAACAACCACTGAGATTTTATTATGAGACAGATACTAAGCTAGTTGCCTTCTATTATCACATTTATTCTTCATGAGAAATCTGTGCAGTGGGTATTCCTACTCTATATAATGGATAAAGAACTAAGACTCAAAGAGTGACACTAACTTGCTCAAGATCATGTAAGTATGAAGATATGAAGCCAGTACTCAATTCTGGCTCTATATAATACCACCTCCTATCCGTTAGTCCATATTGCCCCAGAACATCAACAGGATGATAAAATGCTCCAAAACAAAATGTTAGACTCCCTTTCTAAGCCCAAGATACATTATTTGGGATGGTTGTGGTGTCCCAACAGACACTGGTAGCTAAGAGGCCAAGATAGTCCTTATAGCCCAGTTTTTATTCTTTTGTCTTAGCATGCACACCAATGAACAGGACCCGTATTGCTCTTTCTCTGAAACACTGTAGTACAAACTGCTTTTACAACTTCTTCATTGCGAGTAAACTGTTCAGGTAAAACCATCTTTACACTCCACACTCAGTAGATGTGTTGGTAGATAAATCTATGATATTGTTAAGGCTATTCAGTGGAGCATTGATAACAAATCATCTTGTGTGCTTTCCTGCCCTAAATCGTACATTTGCATCCAGTGAAATCAGGCTCAAAGAAATGTAAAAGAGCTTTTAAATGGGCAGCCTCCGTCATATATAAAGAAATAGACTTGGAGAAAGATATTCCTAGGCTGTGTTTATGCCTTGGTGCTAGTGGGAGGAGGAAGGCTGGAAACTGATGTTAAGTGAACCTCACATGTTTTTTGTTTTTGTTTTTGTTTTTTTTTTGCATACTTTGGTGAAGGACACTTGCCTTGTGTCCACCAGCTGAATGACTGTACAGCTGCCAACAGCATGTATCCCCCATTTCCCTTAACCAGGGGCCCAGGGCAGTCACCTTGACTCACTCACCAACCCTAGGGACAGCTGGAGATTTTGCTAATGCAGGACCATTTACAAAAATAACGGAATAGCCTGAATTCTGAGAGAAGAGCCAGCAGCAGATTTCACAGCATTAGTACCTAATGGCTCTGCAGGACAGGACAAACAAACAAATCTGTCAAACCAAAGAATTATCAAACCAAGACCTTGAGGCTCCTCCAGGAAAGGATGCTCAGAGAGTACAGCAGAGAAAGAATCCCTAGGAGGATTTGGCAACGCTTTTAATTTGATTGCTTTAGAATGAATTCTGCTCAGCCTCACTGGGTCAATTTTATAAAACTTGAAACATTTTATGGAAATTTTAAAAAATAAATTTAGAAAATCTCTTAATTTCCCATGCTGAGTAGGAGGGAGAAGGGTAACATAATTTAAAGGGGCTGGGGCATAATTCTAAGTAATTTACATTCGGCTTGGAAACACATTCTGTGATATTTTTTTTCTTCTGTGGACTCACCTTAGTTTTTGTTCAGACTAATATCTGAAGTAGTTGGAAGTCCCTGGATGCACACCAACTGGGATAGTGAAGAGAACCTAGAAGCAAGGGCTTAACCCAGAATCTGGGATGTACCATCTACTGTAGGTAAACTATAAAGGCGATTAACTTCACACAGTTATTCTGGGCTTGACTGTGTTGCTACACTCATGCAATTTCTCTTTCCACAGCCTAAACATCACACTAAAAATTAGGTTCATTTCTGCACTTTAAAAATGATATTGATAGTTATGTATATGCTATTTATAATAATCACAAATGTTCATTATACAAAATTTAGAAGGTATATCAATAATGAAAAAGATATTAAAACTTACCTATTTATTAAATAGGGAATCCTTTCCCCATTTCTTGTTTCTCTCAGGTTTGTCAAAGATCAGATGGCTGTAGATGTGTGGTATTATTTGTGAGGACTCTGT
>NW_012109075.1:1584621-1592105 GCF_000951045.1 Mandrillus leucophaeus
ATATGGTACATCTAGTTCTAGATCCTTGAGGAATCGCCATACTGTTTTCCATAATGGTTGAACTAGTTTACAATCCCACCAACAGTGTAAAAGTGTTCCTTTTTCTCCACATACTCTCCAGCACCTGTTATTTGAGTCTTCTCTCTTTTTTTTAGTTAGTCTAGCTAAGGGCCTGTTGATTTTATTTTGTATTTTTTAAAAAACTCAGTTTTCTTGATTTTTTTCTATTTTTTTTGTATTTTTCATTGATTTATTTCTTCTCTGATTTTTAATATTGCCTTTCTTCTCCTAACTTTGTGTATAGTTGGTTCTTTTACTTTTGCTATTCTTTTTCTAGTTCCTCGAGGGGTAATATTTGTTTTTTTATTTGAAATATTTGTTTTTTTACTGTAGGTATGCATCACTATAAAATGTTTTCTTAAAATTGGTTTTGCTGTATCCCAAACATGTTGGTACGTTATTATTTTTTGTCTTGTCTCAAGATTTTTGTTTGTCTCAAGATATTTTTTTTAATTTTTTAATTTCCCTTTTGGTTTCTTGTTTGACCATTGGTTGTTCAGAAGCATTTTGTTTAATTTCCATGTAATTGTGAATTTTCCAGTTTTCCTCTTGTTATTGATTTCTAATTTCATACCACTGTGGTCAGAAAAGATACTTAATACTATTTCAATCTTCTTAAATTAGTTAAGACATGTTTTGTGACCTAAAATGTGATCTGTTCTGGAGAATGCTCCATGTGTGCATGAGAAGAATGTGCATTCTACTGTTGTTGGATGGAATGTTATGTATATGCCTGTTAGGTCCATTTGGACCTGGAACATAGTGAATAGTCAGTGCAAATGAGTTGTTTTTGTTATTTTTTCAAGTTCCTCCCTCTGCCTGGAATGCCTTTCTCCCCATACCCAAATATGCAAAAGACCTACCTGCAATGTAACCTCCTCCACAAAATCGTTCCTGATTCCCCAAATCTCCTCACCTAATCATCATCAGAGATATATTTTCTCCCTTCTTTGAAATTATGTCAAGTAATCCCTTTGAACTTATCATGGACAACCAAAGCATCCACACACATTTCCAAATTCCCCTGTGGGGGATCTACTGCTCTTTGTTAAGAACTACTGAGAAGAGAGCTAAGTAAGTGTTCAATAAATACATGTTCATTGATTGTTGCCCAGAATAGGCATGAAAATTCACAATAAGCAATCATTGATTTACCTTTTAAGTACCATTTTGTCAAAATGAGGTGAAACCAATAAGTCTATGTTCAAGTCTACACAGGTTTATGATTCTTATCTTCAAGAGTATGGGTCAAGCCACTTATGTCCTACATAATTCATATATTATTTCTAATTAGATTTTCGCCATATTTCACTGAGCAATGCAAAGAACAAAGAACTTCCACAAATTGTGTGGCAAGACAGACTGAATTGCCTAATAGGGTGTGAAGCACAGCTACATGGAAGATATATGAAGCATATTATCATTGGGAGTAAGTGCAGCTCCATTGAATTAATGAAACAAAACAAAATTAAATTGCACAGAAACTCAAGGGCATGGTAAATATGGGTTTTGAGTCTAATGGACCTGAGTTTGAAACCTGGCTCTATTATTTACTAGTTCTCTAGCTGTGTGGTCTTAGACTAATTTCCTCACCTGTAAATAGAGTGTAATATACCAGACTCAAAGTGTTACACAAAGCTTGCACCGTGAAGTGTGTGGAACATTAACCTTGGGTGCGCAATATAGGAGGCACCAAAGAACTTAGTCATCAAGACAAATAATGTTATATTGCGATCTTTTTTTAAAAAAAAAAAATTCAAATTTAATGCAGAACTCCACAATGCAGATAATTTCAATTTTTAAAATAAAGACAAGATAAAATTCTGCATGTGGATGACTTGGCTTCCCTTGGACCTCCCTAATCCTGGCCCTGAATGTTAAGAAAGTGAAACAAGATCATGGGTGAAGTAACTTTGGCGTACTCCTTGCCTTGAATATTCAATTATAAACTGTGACATTGAGGAAATGGCCCTTTAGTCTTGGTAAAAAAAAATCCATAGTGAATAATGTTCAAATACAAATAAACCTAATCTATTTACTGCTCTTTGTTTTTAATTCTTAATTATATACATAGTATATAAGTACATTATTGGTAAGATTAGCATCCCTTTAAAACTAGAATTTTTCTAAGCATTTATATGCATAGGTATGTATGTATAGAATACATATGATAGTAATTGTTTTCTTGTTTTATGAAATTGGTATCTTCATATACAAACATATCTACAAGTTGGCTTTTGTTTTATTCAACACTATGCCTTATCAGTGCCTCGCCATTGTAAATTATTGTATAGAGTTTCATAATATGGATATGCTGCAGTTTGTTCATTTGGTCCCCCTGTTGATATTCATTTAGGGTTGTTTACAGTTTATCAATATTATGCACAGTGCGTCAGTGAACATTTTTATACCTAAACATAGTTTTAGTTTTTTTCTAATTTAGCTACTGGGAAGTAGAATTGCTGGATTTTATAGGATATAAACACTGATTTCATTTAAATTGTTAATATTTAACTGCCTTAATGGCTATTCCAATTGATGGTCCCTCTAGAAGGGCATTACAGTACTTGTTTTACCAAACCACCATTAACATATTATATCAAACTAATTAATTATTTATTCATCTTAACTATAATTAATGAATAATGAGTATTTAATAATTAATTTATTTAATAATGAATAATATTTAATAAAATAATTATAATTAATCATTTTATAAATAATTTTTAAACACCAATAAATTTCTTATAAATAATTTTATAAATAAATATTTTCTAAATAAATTATAATTTTGTTAATTATTTGATGAATAATATTTGATGATAGAATAATATTTAATTTAATTGACAATGAATAATATTTATATAGGTATTCCTACACATAGTTTTAGTTATTTTCTAATTTAGCTACTGAGAAGTAGAATTGTTGGATTTTATAGGATATGAACACTGATTTCATTTTAATTTTTAATGTTTAATTACCTTAATGACCATTCCGATTGATGGTTGCACTAGAAGGGTAAGATAGTACATGTTTTACCATGCTCTCATTAACATATGATGTCATCAAACTAATTCATTATTTGCCAATCTGAATGAAATCTGATGGTTTAAAATGTTATTTCATTGCTGTTCTTTTCACATTTTCTTACTTGAGAATGAGCATCTTTTTAATATATGTATGGGGCATTTGTATATCCTATTCTATGAAGTGCATTTTCATATATTTTGTCCATATGTATATTAGGTAATTTTGGTTTTTTAAATTAAATTCCACGGATTATTTATATATTATAGATACTAATATATTGTCTGGTATGTAGAAATAATTTAACTTATTCTGTCTAGTCTACTGCTTTTTGTTTAGAGTATCTTGTCATAGAGAAGCTTAAAATTTTGAGGAAGTTAAATTTAACAATCTGAATACATCATCAATATATTTGTCCAGAAGTGCCCAATGTTCACCTCTTTCACAAAGAAGGACCAAAACAAGTAGATAATGGCAAATTGAGTAGAATGTCTGCAAGAGTACACTGGAATTCAGCAAGAAAGTGACAGACTCTCTGAGACACAAAAGCTTTAGATGGCAGCATACAGAAAGAAATGAAGCACCCAGCCAGGATTGGCTTGGAGCCATGATAGAGCCCCTCCTTATTATAGGGAAAAAGTAAGCAAGAGGCTCTCAGCAGTGCCTATTGCCACTGTGGATGCCTACAATCCTAGAAAAAGGGGAATCCCACAATCCTCCAAGCTGTGAGCTAAGTATAGGGAGCTGCCTTAAGTCCATATAGCTACATTGCTTCAGGGAAGGACTTCACATTAAGTCCACTCTCAGCCCCTTGGGAGCTAGGCTACTATGGCATGGCACCATTTTGAGAGAGGAGCCACTACCAGGCCACATTCTTCCCTGTACTTTAATAGCCCATGCATCGCCACATCCTGTGACCCCTCAATTATCCCACTGAGCCCACACAGAAGGCTGCAACAGCACAACACCACCTGGACCCAGCAGTACAGCCATAATTCTGGCACACAAGCCCACATAGCATCCTATACCCCAAGTAGAACATAATCCAGCATAGCAGGGAGGCTGCCCACAGGACCAAGGGAGCCCATGTGTGCACTCCCTAGAGGCTGAGGGTTTGCCTGCCAGGTGCCTGCTGCCATCACCACTCCCCCTCCTCCAACAGCAGAGCTGCTGTATGCCACATGAGCTCCCTAGTGACCAATGACTGGCTCACCCAATGTCCACTACTGCTACTGACCCTAGCACCTCCAGTGGTAAAGTTTCTGCATACTGCACAAACTCCCCAAGGACCAATAATTGGTCCTCCTGACCTACCACCACTGGCAACCCCAGCCCCTTCAGCAGCAGAGACATCGCACTCTGTGCATGTCCCCCAGTGACCAAGCACTAGCTCACCTGGCACCCTGTAGAAAGAATTTCTGAATTTAAAATTAGGTCTTTTAAAATAAACCAGTAAGAAAAAAAAAAGAATAAGAAAGAATTAAGAAAGCCTCCTGGAGAGATAGGACACCATTAAGTGAACAAATTTTCACATTATGAACAGTCCAGAAGATCAAGACATGGGAAAAGGCATAGCAAACCTATTCAATGAAATAATAGTTTAATACATCTTAAGTCTAAGGCAAGATGTGAATATCCAGATCAAGGAGGCTCAAACATTCCCAAATAGAGTCAACCAAAAAAGTTATTCTAAGAACTTTATACTCAAAGGTCAAAAATCAGAGACAAAGAGAGAAATATAAAAAGAGCAAGAGAGAAGTGTCAAGTCATATATAAGGAAATTCCCATCAGACTAACAACAAGAAATTTCTTAGCAGGAAACTTATAGGCCGGAAGAGAAAGGGGTGATGTATTTAAAGTACCAAAAGAAAAAACAAACAAACAAACAAAAAACCAGCCTGTTAGCCAGTAACACTACACCCCGCAAAGCTATCCTGCAAAAATGAAGAAATAAAGGATTTCTCAGACAAGCAAATAATGAGGGAATTCATCACCACTATACTAGGCCTACAAGAAATGTTTTAAAGACCCCTACATCTGAAAGCAAATTGATGAGAACTACCATTATGAAAGCATGTGAACATATACAACTCACTGATAGAGCAGACATACATATGAGAAAGAAAAAAAGGAATAAAATATTATCACTAAAGAAAACCCCCAAACCACAAAGATAAATGATAAGAGAGTAAGAAAGGAAAAAAAGAAATGCAAAACAACCGGAAAAAAAAAATAGCAAAATGCAAGAGTAAATCATCACTTATTAAAAAATAACACTGAATGTAAATGTATTAAATCCCTAATTAAAACATATAGACTGACTGAATGGATAACAAAAAATGAAATAAAATAAAAACAAGACCCAGTCATATGATGCCTATAAGAAATTCACTTAACCAGTAAAGGCACACATACACTAAAAGGGAAGGGATGTAACACTGTATTTTACAAAAATGGAAACCAAAAATGAGCAGGAGTAGCTATATTTACATAAGATAAAATAGAATTTAAGTCAAAACTGTAAAAAAAAAAAAATACAAGGTCATTATATAATGAAAAAAGGATCAATTCAGTAAGAATGTATAACAATTACAAAAATATATGCCCTCAACACCAGAGCACCCAGATATCAAAAGCAAATATTATTAGATATAAAGAGAGAGAGAGAACTCAATATAATAATAGTTGAGGACTTCAACAACCCATTCTGAGCATTGGACAGATCTAGACGGAAAATTAACAAAGAAACATCAGTCTTAAATTACAATATAGACCAAATGGATCTAACAGACATTTACAGAACATTTACTCTAACAGACACAGAATACATATTCTTCTTATCAGCACATGTAACATTATCTAGTATAGACCATATGTTAGACCACAATACAAATTTTTAAAAAATCGAAATCACAAGTTTCTTTTCAGGCCACAATGGAATAAAAGTACAAATAAATAACAAGAAAACTTTGCCTTGCTACAATGGGGAAGTTCTCCTGGATAATAACCTGCAGAATGTTTTCCAACTTGGTTCCATTCTCCCCGTCACTTTCAGGTACACCAATCAGATGTAGATTTGGTCTTTTCACATAATCCCATATTTCTTGGAGGCTTTGTTCATTTCTTTTTACTCTTTTTTTCTTTAAACTTCTCTTCTCGCTTCATTTCACTCATTTGATCTTCAATCACTGATACTCTTTCTTCCAGTGGATCGAGTCAGTTACTGAAGCTTGTGCATTTGTCACGTAGTTCTTGTGTCATGGTTTTCATCTCTATCAGGTTGTTTATGGACTTCTCTTCATTGGTTATTCTAGTTATCCATTCGTCAAATCATTTTTCAAGGCTTTTAGTTTCTTTGCACTGGGTTCATAATTCCTCCTTTGGCTCTGAGAAGTTTGATCAACTGAAGCCTTCTCTCAACTCGTCAAAGTCATTCTCCATCCAGCATTGTTCCGTTGCTGGTGAGGAGCTGCGTTCCTTTGCACGGGGAGAGGCGCTCTGATTTTTTGAATTTCCAGCTTTTCTGCACTGCTTTTTACCCATCTTTGTGCTTTTGTCTACCTTTGGTCTTTGATGATGGTGACGTACAGATGGGGTTTTGGTGTGGATGTCCCTTCTGTTTGTTAGTTTTCCTTCTAACACTGAGGACCCTCAGCTGCAGGTCTGTTGGAGTTTGCTTGAGGTCCACTCCAGACCCTGTTTGCCTGGGTATCAGCAGCGGAGGCTGCAGAAGAGAGAATATTCCAACCTAGCAACGCAGGCCAACATTCAGATTCAGGAAATACAGAGAACGCCACAAAGATACTCCTCGAGAAGAGCAACTCCAAGACACATGACAGTCAGATTCACCAAAGTTGAAATAAGGAAAAAATGTTAAGAGCAGCCAGAGAGAAAGGTTGGGTTACCCACAAACCATCAGACTAAGAACAGATCTCTTGGCAGAAACTCTACAAGCCAGAAGAGACTGGGGGCCAATATTCAACATTCTTAAAGAAAAGAATTTTCAACCCAGAATTTCATATCCAGCTAAACTTAGTTTCATAAGTGAAGGAGAAATAAAATCCTTTACAGACAAGCAAATGCTTAGAGATCGTTTCACCACCAGGTCTGCCCTACAAGAGATCCTGAAGGAAGCAATAAAACATGGAAAGGAACAACTGGTACCAGCCACTGCAAAAACATGCCAAAATGTAAAGACCATCAATGCTAGGAAGAAACTGCATCAATTAACAAGCAAAATAACCAGCTAACATCATAATGACAGGATCAAGTTCACACATAACAATATTAACCTTAAATATAAGTGGGATAAATGCCCTAATTAAAAGACACAGACTGGCACATTGGATAAATAGTTAAGACCCATCAGTTTGCTGTATTCAGGAGACCCATCTCAT
>NW_012109075.1:1593276-1593895 GCF_000951045.1 Mandrillus leucophaeus
TAAACACCTCTATGCAAATAAACTAGAAAATCTAGAAGAAATGGATAAATTCCTGGACACATAGACTCTCCCAAGACTAAACCAGGAAGAAGTTGGATCCCTGAATAGACCAATAGCAGTCTCTGAAATCCAGATAATAATTAATAGCCTACCAACAACAAAAGTCCAGGACTAGATGGATTCACAGCCAAATTGTACCAGAGGTACAAGGAGGAGTTGGTACCAGTCCTTCTGAAACTATTCCAATCAATAGAAAAAGAGGAAATCCTCCCTAACTCATTTCATGAGGCCAACATCATCCTGATACCAAAGCCTGGAAGAGACACAGCAAAAAGAGAGAATTTTAGACCAATATCCCTGATGAACATCGATGCAAAAATCCTCAATTAAATACTGGCAAACCAAATTCAGCAGCACATCAGAAAGCTTATCCACCATGATCAAGTGGGCTTCATCCCTGGGATGCAAGGCTGGTTCAACATACACAAATCAATAAACATAATCCAGCATACAAACAAAACCAAAGACAAAAACCACATGATTATCTCAATAAATGCAGAAAAGGCCTTTGACAAAATTCAACAGCCCTTCATGATAAAAACTCTCAATAAATTCGGTA
>NW_012109075.1:1598884-1617403 GCF_000951045.1 Mandrillus leucophaeus
TCACAATAGCAAAGACTTGGAATCAACCCAAATGTCCATCAGTGACAGACTGGATTAAGAAAATGTGGCTTATATACACCATGGAATACTATGGAGCCATAAAAAAGGATGAGTTCGTGTCCTTTGTAGGGACATGAATGCAGCTGGAAACTATCCTTCTCAGCAAACTATCACAAGAACAGAAAACCAAACACCACATGTTCTCACTGCTAGGTGGGAATTAAACAGTGAGATCATTTGGCCACAGGAAGGGGAATATCACACACTGGGGTCTATTGTGGGGTGGGGAAAGGGGGAGGGATAGCAGTAGGTGATATACCTAATGTAAATGACAAGTTAATAGGTGCAGCACACCAACATGGCACATGTATACATGTGTAACAAACCTGCACGTTGTGCACATGTACCCTAGAACATAAAGTATAATTTTAAAAAAATACAAGAAAAACTTTGAACATTTTATAAACAAATAGAAATTAAACAGTATTCTGCTTAACAACATTGAGTCAATGAAAATATTTAGAAGGAAATAAAAATACATTGAAACAAGCATAAATAGAAACACAGCATATTAAAACCCATGGGATATAGTGAAAAACAGTACTAAGAGGGAAGTTCATAATAATAAACACCGACATGAAAACAAAGTAGAAAGATTTCAAATAAACAACCCTACAATGCACCTCAAGGAACCAGGCAATCAATAACAAACACAATTCAAAATTAGTAGAAGAAAATAAATAATAAATATCAGAGCAGAAATAAACAAAATAGAGACATAGAAAGCAATACAAAATATTAACAACGTGAAAAGTTTTTCTTTCAAAACATAAACAAAGTCAACAAACCATTAGCTAGACTAAGAAAAAAGAGAGGAGACACAAATACATACAAAACGAAAAATAAGGCATTAAAACTTATACCACATAAATGCAAAAGAGTATTAGTGACAATCATCAACAGCAATATGCCAACAAATTGACAAACCTAGAGGACATAGATTAATTCCTGGACACATACAACATACTAAGATTGAACCAGGAAGAAATAGAAAAACTGAATAGAACAATAAAGAGTAAGAAGACCAAATCAGTGATTAAAAATAAGTATGCCAAGAAAACAAAAGCCCAGAACCAGATGGCTTTGCTGCTGAATTTTACCAAACTTTCATAGAAGAACATCTATTCTTCTCAAACTATTCCAAAGCATTTAAGGGAATTATTCCAAACTCATTTTATGAAGCCAGAATTACTCTGAAACCAAAACCAGACAAGGACACATACACACACAACGAAAACCACAAGCCAATATTCCTGATGAAAATACATGCAAAAATCCCCAAATACTGGCAAACCAAATCCATAGCACATCAAAAATCCTATACAATATCATCAAGTAGGATTTATGACATGGTTACCAATTGATTCACCATAACAATTCAATAAATGCTATATGTTCCTTTAACAGAATGAAGAACAAAAACCATATGATCACCTCTGTAGGTGCACAAAAAGCATTGGATAAAATTTGACATGTCTTCATGATAAAAAAAAAAAAAAAAAACAAACCACTCCCTACAAAGTATGCATAGAAAGAATGCATCTCAATACAATAAAGGCCATATATGACAAACCTACCCCTAACATCATAAATGAGACAAGGATATCTACTTTCAACACTCTTATTCAGTATATTTCTGGAAGTCCTACCCAGAGCAATTAGGCAAAAGAAAGAAATAAAGGACATCCAAATAGGAAAGGAGCAAAATCAAATGGTACCAGTTTGCAGTTGACATGATCTTATGTATATATAAATACCTAAGGACTCCACCAAAAAAACTTTTAAAATTGATAGACAAATTCAGTAAAATTGCAGGATACATCAGCTTACAAAAATCAATATCATTTCTGTACACCAATAATGAACTAGCAGAAAAAGAAATTAAGAAAGCAATTCTATTTGCAAGAGCTAAAAAATAAAATATGTGGGAATACATTTAACAAAGGAGGTGAAAGTTCTCTACAATAAAAAACTTCAAAACACTGATGAATGAAATCAAAGAATACACAAAAAATGAAAAGTCATCTTATATTCATGGAATTAGAAGAATCAATATTGTTAAAATGACATACTACCCAAAATATAGATTCAATACAGTCCCTATCAAAATACCAATGAAGTTCTTCACAGAAACATTTTTTTAAATTGTAACATTTGTTTGGAACCAGAAAAGACCCCGAATAGCCAAAGCAATCTTGAACAAAAGAACAAAGTTGGAGGCAGTGCACTACATGACTTCAAATTATGCTACAAAGTTATGGTAACCAAAACAGCATGGTGCCAGCATAAAAACAGACACATAGACAAATGGAACAGATTGGAGAACCCAGAAGCAAATTCATGTATTTACAGCCAAATGATTTTCAATAAAGGTGCCAAGAACATACACTGGGGAAAGACAGTCTCTTCTATAAATGGTGATGGGAAAACTGGATATTCATATGCAGAAAAATAAAACTCAACCTCTATCTTTCACCACATACAAAAATAATCTCAAAATAGATTAAAGACAAACATCATACTTCAAACCATAAAACGACTAGAAAAGCGCAGAGAGAAAATACTTCAGGACATTGGTCTGAGAACAAAAGCAAAATTAGATAAATTAGATTATACCAAATTAAAAAGCTGCACAGCAAAGGAAACCATTAATAGGATGAAGAGACAACTTGAAAAATGGGGAGAAATATTTGCACCCCATTAACTTGACAAGGAATTAATATGCAGAATATACAAGGAACTCAAAATAACTTAGCACAGAAACCAATAATTCCATTAAAAATGGGCTAATGATCTGAATAGACATTTCTCAAAAGAAGACAAACAAATGGCCAGCCAGTATATGAAAAAGTGCTCAACATCACTGATCATCAAGGGAATGCAAAGCAAAACCACAATAAGAGATCATCTCACTCTAGTTGGAATGGCTATTATCAAAAAGAGTAAAAGAATAAATGCTTGTGAGGATGTGGAGAGAAAGGAACACTATACACTGAGGGTAGGAATCTAATTAGTAAAGCCATTATGGAGAACAGTATGGAGGTTCCTCAAAAAAATTAAAAATAGAACTACTATATAATTCATCAATTCCACTACCAGATATACATCCAAAGGAAAGGAAGTCAATGTTTCAAAGAGATATTTACACCCCCATGTTTATTGCAGCACAATTCACAATAACCAAGATATTGAATCAACGTAAGTGTCCAACAACATATGAATAGATAATATCGCATATATACACAAAAGAATCTATTCTGCCATAAAAAGAATTATATCTTGTCATTTGCAGCTATATGGATCTAACTGGAGATAAATATGTTAAGTGAAATAAGCCAGGCACAGAAATATAAATACAGTATGTTCTCACTCATATGTGGAAGTTAAAATAATTGATTTCCTATAAGTAGAGAGTAGAGTAGTAGTTAATAGAGGCTTGGAAGGGTATAGGGGAGAGCTGAATAGGAAGAGGTTGGTTAAAGGATACAAAACTACAACTATATAGGAGGAATAAGTTCTCATGTTTCATAGAATTGTAACATGACTATAGTCACGTTACTGTATTTTTGAAATAGCTGTATATTTACTCTATATGTTGAAATAGCTAGAAAAGAGGAGTTTGAATGTTTCTAGCACAAAAAATGATAAAATTTTGAGGTGATAGATATGCTAATTATCTTGATTTGATCATTGCACATTGTGTGTATCAAAATATCATTGTGTACCGCATAAATGTACAATTATTTGTCAATTTTAAAAAAGTGATCAATATTTTTATTTAGTATTTTGTTCACTTTTCAAAAAAAGTTTTGTCCCCTACTAAAAAGCCATACAGATAGTTTAATCAGTTCTATTTTTATGCAATAATATTTTATGATTAATTTTTAAGAATCAATTTGGCTTTTTTAATGGTATGTGGTATGGATTGTTTTTGCTTTTTTTTTCATTTTTTTCATAACAAATGGTCAATTGTATCAGTATTCTTTAATGGAAATTCCTGCTTTCCAATACATTAAATTCTAAGGTATATACATATATATATCCATGTATATACATATATATATATGGAGCTCTATTATGTTTCATTGATATATTTGTCTATTTCTTTGCCAGCACCATGTTCTTTTAATTATGATAACTTTTTAGTATGTTAGTTTTGCTTATCAGGGTCAGATAATTTTTCACAAAGAAAGTGACTCTTGACCAGGTATTAAAAGATGCATAGGCATTCAGCAGACAAAAAAAGAAAAAAAAAAAATGGAAATAAAGCATATAAGGCATTCCAGTTAGAAGAAGCATGGGCCAATACACAGAGGTATGAAATCAATTGTATGGTATATTTAAGGACTCTCAGCTGTGTTGTATCACTAGAGGACAGTTCTTATAGTCCAGGGTGGGGTTTGAGGGCAGAGAAGAAGATTGGGACATATTATATAAGGGTCTTTCATTGCTTTGTTCAAAGATTCTGGAATTATCCTTGAAGCAGGGGAGAGTTACTGTACGCTTTTGAGTAAGGGAATAATATAATCAGCTGTCTTTGGCAGAAGTGTGAGGATGGTATAAAGAGCTTGAGGAACTGCTGTAGGTATTCAGAGAAAGAAGAGAGCTCTGCAATCTGGATTAGTCAGAAGAAGCTTTATAAGGGAACTGCTAAGCTGTGAAAGAATGATAGGGTGTGGTTAATTTAAGGGAATACTCTGATTCATGGGTGCAGGAGGAGAAACCTCTTATATGTTTAATTTATATTTGTATTACTTTTTAT
The DNA here is from genome assembly GCF_000951045.1 of Mandrillus leucophaeus. Taxonomy (NCBI): domain Eukaryota; kingdom Metazoa; phylum Chordata; class Mammalia; order Primates; family Cercopithecidae; genus Mandrillus; species Mandrillus leucophaeus. The sequence continues at coordinate 1,603,707 of NW_012109075.1, forward strand.
CTTATATTTTTTAAGAATCAGGTGAGTTAAAATAAATCCAATATTCATTAGGTGTAGATATCTTCCCATGTAACTTAATTCAAGCCAAGGTAGTTTTTGTTACAAAACGGTGCAATGTGGCTCTTTTAAGTAATCAAGGCTTAAAATGTCAATTAAAGATTTTTCATTCACCAAAAGAAAGCAATTCTGAGAATTTTTAAAACCGTTAAGGAGTGACATACCTTTAAAAGGCAGCTTGGAAACTCATAGGGAAGGAAAGAGTAAGTGGGCAAGCAAAGCAGAACTTCAAGTTAAAACCTAGGCAGAAATTAATTATTTTATCCAACAAAAAAAGCAGAGAGTATATGTTTGTGACTTAACTCCTACTGACTTTTAGTAAAGAACAAGAAAGTGTCAATGGAACATTTTAAACCATGAAATGTAATTGTTTTAAAACTGTGATTAATCTGGGATAGATAAAACCAGAGTTCTTTTTAAAATGATTGGACAGCCTGTTAAGAGAAATAGGATACATAAAGCACAACTTAGAAAACCTTCACAGATATCTATTGTTTCCCGCTTGTTCTATGTGGAATTGCATGACTAACCTAATTGTTTACTAACTTTATCTAATTTATTATACTTAAAATAACTTTAAAGATAAATATTAGTGAGCATATAGTGTACCGGTTTTTCTTGGTTTGTCTATGTCTAAGAAAATCCAAACTGCCATGCATGCTATTCTAGCTAGATGATTCACTACAAATTACGTGGTGGCAACTTCCGGAAATAAAGGCAGAGTTCAGCAGAGAGAAACTCAACTCCTCTCTAGGATCTGTTCTGAAACTTCATCCCCTGAAACATGGGAGAATGTCACACCCCTTGTGCCACAATCTGTTTGTGAGTAAACTGCTATTCTGAGCCACTGCTTAAAATGGTTTAGTTCTGTATGCTCAAAATATTTTAAAGATTCTAGAAAGAAAAAAAAAATATGGGAAAGAAGCCTGATGGTGAATTCTCTTTTAAATCAGTTAATTGTAGAGAGCAAATAACTTATGAAGAAATTACAAGTTTTTAATCAAGGAGATAAATATTGGTAATATTATTCATTAAAAGAGGTATTTGGGGGTGAAGAACAAGTTCTGGAAATGGATAGTGATGATAGTCATACAACATTGCGAATGTACTTAACGATGCTGAACTGTACATTCAAAATGGTTACAATGGTAAATTTTATGTTATCTATATTTTACAATTTAAAAAATAATGCATGAGAGAGAGAGAGAGAGAGAGAGAGAGAGAGAGAGAGAGAGTTGGGGTAATTATAGAGAGTTTCCTCAAAGAAGATATTTCCATCTTTGTTAAGTTTTAGTTTTTCCTTTTTAAGTGTGTGGAACCTGAGTATGGTGAAGATGTTCCTGTTCCATCCTCAGTCCAGGAAAAATACCAGAAGTTTAAACTAAAGTGGAAAAGCCTGTGAGTCAGGAATAGATAAGGTTTTAGCAGAGAGTAATTATAGTTCACGAGTGAGTGATTAAGAGGTTTCGGTGCCTAAAGTGACCATCCTCATGCCAAGCTCTGATGTCCCACACTCTCAATCAGAGCCAACAGATCAGGCAGGCAACAAACATCACTTGTGCCCAGGCCAAGACCTAGGGCAACTTTTCAAAGCTAGTATGGTTCAAAATGAGTTCTAATTAGATTGGGGATCTGATTAAGCTAATTAGAATAGATAACAGTCTAATTTATTGCAGTAGGTGTTCATTTTACTTCAAGTATTTTTTGCCTTATGATGTTTTCTTTGATAGATTCATTCTATCTAGCCAGCAAATTCATGGAGTTATTTTTAATAGAGAATATATGTGAACAGAAAAGAGGCTGTCTGCTTGCCTGTGTCTCCCATTTGGGAATATCTCTTACTGGGAAAAGTAAAGCTACCATCCGTAGGTGTAACAGCCAAGAATGGGAGTTATTGCATATCCATCTTTATGTATTAAGTGCTTCCCTAGTTGGTGGGTTGGATTTGATTTTTAGGATGGAAGATTGATTCTTGGAAACCATTTCAATAACAGTCACTTATTTTGTTCACTTATTTTACTGAGCCAGTTTCCTTCAATCAGGGTGTCTTTTAAAAGCATTTTCTCTTTATAAAATTTTTAAAATCATTCATTAATGAAGTATACTTTATATACAAGGAAACATACATGGTAAGTGTACAGAATGATGAGGTTTGACAAATGTAACCCATAAACTACCAACCAAATTAAGGTTGAAACATTTCCTTTGTGCCCCTATGTAGGCAATCTCCAGCACCTCCCCTATCCCTGCCCCAGGCAACCACTGAGTTTTTTCTTGCTATCTTTTTAAAATATAGATTTGTTTTGTATATAAGTCATGCACTGTATAACAATGTTTCAATCAGTGACAGACCACCTGTACAACAGTTGTTCCATAAGATTATAACAAAGCTGAAAAATTCCTATTGTCTAGTCACATCACAGCTATCATAAAATCATAGCATAACATATTCCTCATATGTTTGTGGTGATACTGTTGTAAACAAACCGACTGTGCTACCAGTCATATACAAATACAGTATATACAATAATGTACAGTATATAATACTTGACAATGATAATAAACAACTATGTTACTGTTTCTTGTATTTACTTATTCTATACTTTTAATTGTTATTTTGGAGGGTACTCCTCCTACATACACAAAAAATGGTTAATTGTAAAACAGCCTCAGGCAGGTCTTTCTGGAGGTATTTCATAAGAAGGCATTTTTATCATAGCAAATGAAAGCTTCACATGTGTTATTGCCCTTGAAGACCTTTGGAGGTGAAAGGCAGTAATATTGATTATCCTGATCATAATCCTGTGTAGACCTAGGTTAATATGTGTGTTTGTGTCTTAGTTTTTAACAAAAAATTTTAAAAGTTAAAAAACAACTAAAAAATTTGAAAATGGAAAAATGCTTATAGAATAAGGATATAAACAATGAAAATATTTTTGTACAGCTATACAATGTGTTCACGTTTTTAAGCTAATTGTTATTACAAAAGAGTCAAATAAGTAAAAAATAAATTTTATAAAATAAAGTTATAGTAAACTATGGTTAATTTACTATTAAGAAATTTTTTAAATGAATTTAGTGTACCCTAAGTGTACAGTGTTCATAAAGTCTATAGAAGTATACAGTAATATTGTAGGCCTTCACATTTACTGACCACTCAGTGACACATCCAAGACAACTTGCAGACCTTTAAACTCTATTGATGGTAAATGCCCTATACAGGTGTACCATTTTTTATTTTTTATGCCATATTTTTACTTTACCTTTTCTGTGTTTAGATATACAAATATTTATAATTGGTGTTACAATTGCCTACAGTATTCAGTACAGTAATATGCTGTATAGGTTTGTAGCTTAGGAGCAATAGGCTGTACAGTATGGCTTAGGTATGTAGTAGTCTATACAATCTAGGTGTGTGTAAGTACCCGCTATGAAATTCCCAGACAAAATCACCTAACAACTCATTTCTCAGAACATATCCCCATCATTAAGCAACACATAACTGTATTCTAGACCTTCGTGTATATGGAATCTTGTAGAATATTCTCCTTGGTGTTTGGCTTATTTGGCTCAGCATAAAGTCTATGAACTTTATCCATATTTTTGTGTGTATCAGCAGCTTTTCTTTTTTTATTATGGTGTGACTATAACAGATTTTTTTCAACTTAACAGCTTATGGGCATTTCGGTATTCTCTAGTTAGGGTCTATTATGAATTATGTGGCTATGAACCTTTGCATACAAGTCTTTCTATGGGCATATGTTATTATATTTCTTGGGTAAATGCCAAAGAGTGGAATTATAGGTATAGTTACCTTTATAAGAAACAATCAAACTATTTTTTTTTTTTTTTTTTTTTTGAGACAGGGTCTCGCTCTGTCACCCAGGCTGGAGTGTTATGTTGTGATCATGGCTCTCTGCAGCCTCAACCACCCAGACTCAATTGATTCTCCTACCTCAGATTCTGAGTAGCTGGGACTACAGGTGCATGCCACCATGCTTAGATAATTTTTTTTATTTTTTGGAGAGACAGAGTTTTACGAAGTTGCCTAGGCTGGTTTTGAACTCCTGGGCTCAAGTGATCCACTGCTTTGGCCTCCCAAAGTGCTGAGATTACAAGTGAGAGTCACTGTGCCTGGCCTAACCAAACTGTTTTAAAACATAATTGTGGAAGGGGCAGAGCAAGGTAGCCAAATAGATGGCTCCACCAATTGTCCCTCCTTCGAGGACACTAATTTAGCATTTGTCTACACACAGAAAAAGCACCTTCGTAAAAACCAAAAATCAGGTGAGCACTTACAGTACCTGCTTTTAACTTCGTATTTCTCAAAGAGGCAAGGGAAGAAGGCAGGAAAAACAGTCTTGAATCGCTGATGTCACCCCCCCAACCCTACACCCTGAAAGCAGTCATGTGACATGCACTTGGGAGATGGAAAGGACAGGAATTGTGAGACATTGGATTGAACTCAGTGCTGCCCTGTCTCGGTAGAAAGCAAAACCAGGCTGAACTCTGCTAATGCCCTCCCATGGAGGGAATATTTAAACTAGCCTTTGCTAGAGGGGAATCACCCATCCAAGTGGTTAGAACTTGAGTTTTGGCAAGCCTTGCCACCATGGGCTAAAGTACTCTGGGGCTCTAAATAAGCTTAAAAGGCAGTCTAGGCCACCTGGACTGCAACTCATAGGCAAGTTCTAGTGCTGAATGGAGCTCAGATCTAGGGGTCTTGGGGGCCAGAAGAGCTATTGAGACACCAGTCAAGGTGGCTAAGAGAGTGCTTGTACCACCCCTACCCAAACCCCAGACTGAACAGCTTGTGGCTCCAAAAAAGATACCTTTTGACTACTTGAGGAGAGGAAAAGGAAGAGTGAAGAGGACTTTGTCTTCCATCTTGGATACCAGCTCAGCCACAGCAGGATACGACACCAGTCGGAGTCATGAGGCCCCATTTCCAGGCCATCTCTCCCAGACAACATTTCTAGACCCCCTCTGTGCCAGAAGAGAACCCAATGCCTTGAAGGGAAGGACACAGTCCAGGTAGGACTTATCACTGGCTGACTAAAAGGCTGTTAGGCCCTGAATAATCAGCAGCGATATCCAGGTAGTATGCCATGGGCCTTCGGTGAGACTCTGAGACTAGCTGGCTTCAAGTGAGATTCAGCATATTCCCAGCTGGGGTGGGTATGGGGAGAAACTCTTTATGCTTGGAAAAAATTGAGGAAAAGTAAAGGGGACTTTGTCTTCCACCTTAGATACCACCTCAGCCACAGTGGGACAGAGCACCAAGTGGGTACTTAGGGTTCCTGGTTCATGGTTCCAGACCTTGGCTCCTGGATGGCATTTCTAGACCTGCTCTGGGCCAGAGGGGAGACCAAGGCCCTAAAGGGAGAGTCCTAGGCCAGGCACCATTCACCACAAGCTCATTAAAGAGTCCTCGGGCTTTAAGGGGACATTGACAGTAGCCTCATAGTACTTTCCATGGGCCTGTGGTGGTGGTGGCCATGGGCTGAAACTCCTCTGCCTGCAGAAAGGGGAGGGAAGAGTAGGAAGGACTGTGTCTCAAGGTTTGAGGGCAACCTCATCTACAGTAAATAGAACAACAGACAGACTTCTGAGGTTTTTGACTCCAGTCCCTGGCTTCTGAATGACGCCTCTGGGCATGCATGGGGCCTGGGAGAGCTTTGCTACCTTGACAGGAATATCAAAAGCCTGGCTACCTTGACCACCTTTCTGATAATCAAATTCAGTAAAGTTGCAAGATACAAAATCAACGTACAAAAATCAGTAGCATTTCTACATACAACAGCAAATAATCTGAAAAAGAAACCAAGAAAGTAATCCCATTTACAATAGCAACCAATAAAACTAAATACCTAGGAGTAAATTTAACAAAAGAATGAAATATCTCTATAATGGAAACTATAAAACATTGATGTAAGAAGTTGAAGAGGACACACACAAAAAGAAGGATTTTCCATGTTTATGGATTGGAAGACTCGATATTGTTAAAATGTCTATGCTACCCAAAGCAATCTACAAATTTAGCACAAACTTTGAAAATACCAATGACATTCTTCCCAGAAATAGAAAAGAAAATTATAAAATGTTTATAAAACCATAAAAGGTCCAGAATAGTCAAAGCTATCATAATGGAGGAATCACATTACCTGATTTTAATTTATAATGCAGAACTATAGTAATCAAAACAGGCTAGTACTGGCATAAAAACAGACACATAGATCAGTGGACCAGAATAGAAGACCCAGAGATTTATATCCGCACATCGAAATCCATACATCTACCATGAACTCAGTTTAGACTTAGGTGCCAAGAACCTACCATGGGGAAAGGATAGTCTCTTCAATAAATGATACTGGGAAACCTAAATGTTCATATACAGAAGGAAGAAACTGGACCCATATATCTCTCCTTATACAAAAATCAAATAGAAATGGATTAAAGACTTAAATCAAAGGCCTCAACTTTAAAACTACTAAAAGGAAACATTAGAGAAACTCTAGGACATGGGAATAGGCAAAGATTTCTTGAGTAATACCCCACAGACACAGGCAACTAAAGCAAAGATGGACAAATGGTATCACATCAAGTTAAAAAAAACTTCAGCACAGCAAAAGAAACAATCAACAAAGTGAAGAGACAGACCATAGAATGGGAGAAAATATTTGCAAACTACCCATCTGACAAAGGATTAATAACCAGAATATATAAGGAGCTCAAACAATTCTATAGGAAAAAAAATCTAATAATCTGACTAAAATTGGACAAAAGATATGAATACACATTTCTCAAAAGAAGATATAGAAATGGCACATGGGTATATGAAAAACTGCTTAGCATCATTGATTGTCAGAGGAATGCATATCAGAACTACAATAAGATATCATCTCACCCCAGTTAAAATGACTTTTATCCAAAAGACAGCCAATAACAAATGCTGGAGAGGACATGGAGGAAAAGGAACCCTCGTCCACTGTTGGTGGGAATGTACATTAGTACAACCACTATGAAGAAGAGTTTGGAGGTTTCTCAATAAGCTAAAAATAGAGCTACCATATTATCCAACAATCCCACTGCTGTGTACAGAACCAAGAGAAACAAAATCAGTATATCAAAGAGATATCTGCACTCCCATGTTTATAATAGCACTATTCACAATGGCCAAGATTTGGAAGCAACCTAAGTGTCCATCAACAGACAAATGGATAAAGAAAATGTGGTACTTGTATACAATGAAATACTATTCAGCCATCAAAAATAATGAGATTTTGTTATTTGCACCAACATGGATAGAACTAGATGCCATTATGTTAAGTGAAATAAGCTAGGCACAAAAAGATTCACTTTGCCTGTTTTCACTTATTTGTGGGAACTAAACATCAAAACAACTGAACTTATAGAGATAGAGGGTGGAAGGATGGTCACCAGTGTCTGGGAAAGGTAGTGACGGGTTGGAGGGATGGCTAGTGGATACAAAAATAGTTTAAAATAATAAATAAGACCTAGTATTTGCTAGCACAACAGGGTGACGGTAGTAAAAAAATAATTTAATTGTATATTTAAAAATAACTAAAAGAATATTGTTGGATTGTTTGCAATGCAAAGGATAAATGCTTGAGGGGATGGATATCCCATTCTCCATGATGTGATTATTATACATTGCATACCTGTATCAAAACATCTCATGTAGCCCAAAATATATACACCTACTATGTACCCACAAAAATTAAAATTAAATTAAAAATGAAAAAAGCACATGAAACACTTTAAAAAGCAAAATTGGAATACAAATGGAAGATTATATAACTGTATCTTATCAATGTTAAATTCAATGAAGTTGATAACGGTACTGCAATCACATAAGAGAATATTCTTACTCTTAAGAAATACATACTAAAGTCTTTAGGAGCTAAAAGCCTCGGTGTATGAAATATTCTCAAATGCTTCAGGCAAAAATAATATGCATGAGCATGAGTACGAATGATAAAGCAAAATGGATAAATGCTAGCAATAGATTAATATGGATTAGGAGTATATGGGTGTTCTTGGTACTGTTTTTATTATTTTCAACTTACTTGTAAAGTTTAAAATTATTTCTAAATAAAAAGCAAAAATAATGCACATAATTTTACCATTTTATAGTTCCACCAGCAGTGGATGAGCATTACAGTAGCTCTACTTCCCTACCAACACTTGGTATGATCAATCTTTTAAATTTTAGCCATTATAATAGGTGTAAAGTGGTAAGTCATTGTGGTTTTAATTTGCATTTCTCTAATGACTGATGAAGTTGAGCATCTTTCATGTGCTTCTTAGGCATCCCTATATCTTCTTTTGTAAAATATACATACAAGTCTTTTTTCCCATTTTCATTGGGTGATTTTTCTTTGTATTATGTTGAAGGAGTTTGTTATATATACTTAATGACAGTTTTTGTCAAATGTAGGTGTGGCACATATTTTGTCCTGATCTATGGCTTGTCTTTTCATCTTCACAATATTATCTTTTGAAGAATAGAAATTTTTACTTTCGATAAAGTCCAATTTATCAATTTTCTTTTTATGATCCAAATTTTTTGGCTCTAAGAAATTATTATGTTAAGAAATAATAAAAATGTCATTATCATTATTATTTTAAGAGTTATTAAGAGAATCGACTTGAGAGTTACTCAGATCTGAGTTCTAGTGACACAACCACTTAATCTAGTGGCACTGCCGTGACCCTGGGCAAGTGACCTAACATCTTTGTTTCTCAGTTTCCTCATACATAAAATGAGGATAGTTTTATTATCTACCTTCCAGAACTGCTTTGAGGAACAAACTAGATAACATACATACAATACTTAATGAAGTTCTTGGTACATAGCAAACACTTATTAAACAGTAGCTGTTGTTATTTGCAAATGTTTGTCTTTGGGACCTTATCATCTTTCTAAAAATTCCTCTCTTTTTAGCTCTCCCAACTTACTCAGGCAACCAAGAAAATTTCTCTACACATATTGAATGGCCAACTCAATGAGGGAATTGTAACGAAATGATTCTAACATACTTTGAATTTTAATGAGCTACTGAAGATGATACTCCCCTGAAAACAAGGGAGAGCATATGGGCCAGTGAACAGAGCCCTAAGTGGCCACTGACAACCTCAAGCAGCAGCTACTCAATTCTGAGGACTTGCTTCTTTGGTCCCAGAGCATCACATAACTCATAGGATACCATCAAGCTCCCTTTCTTCAGACATGGTTTCCTGTATTTGATTTTGGGTCTTGTTCTACTCTAAGACATTTTCCTTATTATTTTTAATATCCTCTCAAATTCAGAAAGCTCTTACTTTCCTGACCTTGTCATAATTAACAATAGCTATTTCTTGCTAATGAGTTATTACCTACAATTTCACATAATTTTTCTGACAGGCTCACAGGCTGACTAATTAACAAGGTTTGATCACCCTCTCAAATCAGTTGGCAAAGCTTTAGGCTTTGACACTGAAAAAGTTCTTTGAAGCTTAGTTACCATTCTTACCTGCTATATGTGAATAATAAATGCAGAGTTGCTGAATGTGGAAGTTTGTCTTCGTCATGTGCTCGGCATTCAAAGATATCTTGAAGCTCTCTTTAAGGGATTATCTGACAGGGATTAGATGCAATTTTAACTCCTGCCCCATAGACAAACACTTATAGCATTGTCATTAAGTAATTTTCATAAAGAACAAATAATTTTTAAAAGATACTATTCAAAACATATTATTAACCAGAGAAGTCTTTCCAAGAAGGCCTTAACCTGATTAAGAGACCATATTTTCTCAATGCATGTGTCAATTTTACCCACACTTCCAGTAATAAAGATACTTGCTCTCTGTATCTCTCTCTTTCTCTCTCACTCACACACACACACACATCACACACACACACATCATACACCCTTAGGCAGAAAGAACAAATAGAAGGAAAAAAGAGTATACGAGTCTTCAGTTCTCATCATTTGGCTCCCACACAGAGGGGAACAACAGACACTGGGGCATATTGCAGAGTGGAGGGTAGGAGGAGAGAGAACATCAGCAAAAATAACTAATGGGTACTAGGCTTAAAACCTGTATGATGAAATAATCTGTACAACAAACCCCCATGACACAAGTTTACCTGTATAACAAACCTGTGCATGTACCCCTAAACTTAAAATAAAAGTTAATTTTTTTAAAAAAGAGGCTTCAGTTAAGAAGTATGGTTGGAAATGACGTTTTCTGCTCAACTAAACTATCTGGTTAGGGAGGTAGTGAAGCATAGTAGAAAGAATACTGGAGTTCAGAGTCAAAACAGAGGATTAAGTTCCCTTTACATCAATTACTATATGTGTGACCTTGAGTCATAACCTCTTTGATTCACAGTTTCCTCATGTGAAAAATCAGTATAGAAATGCTTATGTTACAGAGCCATTGAAAGAATTGAAATAAAAGCATAAAATCTTTGTAAAATCTAAGTGTCCTGTGACATTTAAATATTCTATAATTCTGTAAGGGAATATCAGAGAATTATAAATTTATGTCCTGGAACTACCCAGGTAAGGGCTTTCAATTAGGATATCTGTTGTTATGAGCAGAGTTGCGCTATCCAGGTTCCCCTTCAACAAAGTATTTATTGTCCCTGTTACTGGAAGTGTGGTAAGCAGATAGCCTTCAGCTTTAACCTCTTGAGACTGCCTCACCTGCACAGAGCTGCCTTGTGCTCTTCCCATGGAGATATAAGGGAGGAAAAATTATTTTCTCTTTACACTCTAGAATTCTTAGTTGGGATAGACTCCTGTAATGAAAGACAGATTAACAAAAGGAAAGCAAACACAAGTTTATTAACTTATATACTTTATGTATACATGAGAAAAAAAAACAGAAATTAGTAAATTTTAAAGAGTTGTCTTAGACTTAAGGCTTAAATACAACAGTTCTCTGCAACAGGGAAAAAAGGGTATGGAAAAGGCCTGGTTAAGACCAGAAGGCCAAAAAAAAAAAAAAAAAAAAAAAAGCACCATTAAATAAAGGTAAGATTGATTATGCAGATTTGAGTCCATGCCTTCTCCACTGATCAAGAGTCTCTAGTGATTTTGTCATCCCTCTCTTCTTGGCACAAAGAGGGAGACACCATTACAAAATAAGATTTCCTTTATAGATGTAAATTTATCTTAAAAATTGGTAACTTTTCAGAGCTCCTCCTGTGTCTGCAGTTTCTGAAAATAACCAGCTCAATAATCCTTATGCAAAAGAGGCATAATTTGGAGTGGCATATTCTGGTCTCTAACAGTTATATTTTGGGATGGCATGTCCTTAACCCCATCAGAGGCCCACATTTAATACGAGATTGAGGCCAAGATATGAAAGCCCAGCATAAAAGCAGGGAGGAAAGTTAAGGTGTTCCAGTAGTTGTCCGGGAGAGAGATGGTGGACACTTGGCCTAAAATAGTGCCGGTTGAGACAGAGAAAAATAGGTACATATATTGAGAATATGCTTTGGATGTAGATTCAATAAGACTCTAGGATGAGAGAAAGAATGGAGTAAAGGATATGCCATAGGTTTTTGGCAAGGTATGTAGTGAAGATTTATTTTTTAGGCAATATTAATTTTGAGATGCCTAATAGACATCCAGGTAGAAATGTAAAGGAGATAGGTAGATATATAAGGTTGGAACTCAGAGGAGAAATAAGGACAAAACTGTAGATTTAGGAATAATCTGTATGAGGACATGGGACTAGATGAGATCAAATCCCTAGAATATGGGAAACCAGTTTTCTGTCACTTAGTTATGGAGAACAGTGTTTTTAATTTTACTCGTATAATAGTGTAGGAATGCAACACTTCATTGACTGTATGACTTAAATCCAACAACTAGACCATTTAGAGAGAGTCCTCAATAAAATGAAGGGATTTTTGGTTGTGCTACTGCATACTTTAACCTAATAATTATAGAATTCTTACTATGTGCTAAGGAATTTGTATGCATTATATCATCTTTAATCCTTAACACATGTAAATGAACACTACTATTATCCTGATGTCACAGATGAAGAAACCAAGGTTCAGAGAAGTGAAGCAATTTTATCCACATTACACAGTTAGTAAATGATGGAGTTGATTTCCTCCACGTTTAACCTCCACTTGCAGTGCATGATAATATCCAGTAATAGCAGCCATTAGTGGAACACCTAGTAGGTCCAGGTCCTGAGATAAAGTGCTTTATATGGCTTATCTCATTCTAATAAAAATCAACTTATTATCCCTATTTTACTGATGATAAAACCTGTCCTTAGCGATACTAAGTAACTTGGCCAAAATCTTATAGCTCTTGAGTGACAGAGTGGAGTTTCAAATACACATTTGTCTGAATCAAGAACTTTCATATCCTCTGGCCTTAGCTGAGTAGAGAAGGAAAAAAAATTCCCCTAGAAGGGGACATAAATCTCCCCAAATGCCAAGCAGATGGAAAGCATAACATTAAAAATGATTGGTATTAAGAAAATAAATTTCATTGGAAATAAGAAGTTGAAGGTGATTATTAAAAATAAACAAGACATTGGGAAAGCATCTGTTGAATTACTTTCTAAAGCAGTCATCTTTAAATAAGCAATGGTAAAAACATGAATCTAATCTGGCTTCTAAATCTAATTTTTCGGTGACCATGAAGCAGAATGAACATCACCAGCCAACATAAGATTGAACCCATGGCCTTGGCTTCTGAGATCAGAATTCTCAAGCACTTAGTGGACTTGAAGATTCTTCTTTAAGTTATGAGAAGCCCAGGAGATGTCCTAAAGCTGAGGAGATTTATTTGATTGGTTTCTATATCCCTCAACATAACATCAACATATAAGTATACCTGTAGTTTCTCTTTTTCTATCATTCTTTCAGCTCCCAAGGAAGAGGTTTCTAAACATGTCATAAATATATCTAATCTTAATAGGCATTATCCACAACATGTTAACAATTGCTCTGGGGACACCAAATTGCTTTTGGACATTTCGAAAGAAGCTTGTGTGTAGAACTTATGATGGACAAATTTATCTTTGAAGATTTCTAAGATATTTAATTGATCTGCTTGATTGTGCCAACACTTAGCACAGAGTCTGAAACTTACTAGACACAATTATTTGTTGATTTAATAAATGAGCTTTCAACAACTCAAGCCAAAATAATGTTCAGTAGTGTGAATGTTAAGGCATTGCAACAAGCCCATTGTTTTTTAACCAGATATTTCTCCTTGATGTAGTGAGGCCCTCCTCTGGAATAAGGCTCAAGCCCAAGGTAAAACGAATCTTATTGCCTGTGATCCTTTCAAAAACACAGTTCTGAAGGGCTCAGTACAGAATTTGGTGAATATTGAATAGATGAAAGTAAAGTCTAAAGCTTTTCAAAAGGCAGGGATGTGTTACTGAAAAGGAAAGGGGGCTATGTATAGAATCTGTATCTACTTGGTTTTGTTATTTTAAGCTGTTGCCAATCAGTCACTGATTTTAGGTGTTTGACTTAAAATATTTTAAGGGAGTGTGAATATTGAGCTATGATTATTTCCCCAGAGAAGAGAAAGACTTTATTCTCTGTAGCTATTGCTGTACACCTCAGGAACTAGTGATGGGGACATTAA
>NW_012109075.1:1617453-1624485 GCF_000951045.1 Mandrillus leucophaeus
CTCTGTAGCTATTGCTGTACACCTCAGGAACTAGTGATGGGGACATTAAGCTGACCTATGTGTAGCTCACTACATTCCCTCAGGGTAATGCTACGAAGATGCATCTAAATATTACTTCTCACCTAAATGTGTGTGTATGTGGGGGGATGGGGAAGTAATTACGGTTCAGTTCAGTGGCATTTATTCCTCTTCTGTCATCACTATCAAGTAAATTGAAATGCTCCTAGTACATATTATTTGAGGGTGCTCCCGAATGGAAGATGCCATTTGACTCATTTCAAGTCACCTGCCTTTTTAATCATAACACAATTATACCAAATTTGGCATTAGCATGGCAATTAAATGTTTTAAAGTATTTAAGGGCTTTATATTTATGTTAAATATATATTCAGTAGAAGCACAATAAATAAGGTTCATTTTTATAAGCTGAATTAAAAGTCAATAAAAATTAATAATAATAATAATAATAATAATAATAATAGAAGCATCAGAGACTGCCTAGGATTTTCAAACTACCAGTTCATCCAAACATCATGTCCAGTGGGCAAGTGTACATCTAAGTACATAGGAGCTACAATGTGTTTCTCAGCAGGAATTTTTCTGTCTTCTGTCATTTTCATTCTGGCTATTATAAATGGTATGTGTTGTTGTATTTCAGTTATTATCTTTCAATTATAGAGTCTGAGAGTACATAGGATTCTTTGAGGTGATCTCTTTCAGCTTCTCTCCCAATAAAGTTATCCTTTTAATAACATTCATGACAGCCAGCCATTTAGACTGAATGTGTCCAGTGACAGGAAACTCATTCTTAGAAAGCAGCCTGTCTTGTTGTTGAAAAGTGCTGAGTTTTAGAAAAGGTGTTTGACTTAAAATATTTGTGTGTTAGGTGAAATCTCTTTCCTTATAATTAACCATCGCTAATGCATTTACTCTCTTGAGTCATACTGGATAAATCTAATCCTTTTCTACATCATGACCATAGACATTTTTGAATACATCTACCATTGTCCACCCACCAATGACCACCCTCACCTCCACTAATCTCTTCTCAAGTTTGAAAACCTCTAGTTCCCTCATCTGTTTGTCTGTCCCTCATGTGAATCTGTTTTTAAACCTTTCATCTTTGGAACTACATAGACCTGAGTTCAAGTACTGGTTGCTTATTATATGACCTATAAAATGGGGGAAACTATTTCAACCTCATGAGATTATATGAGAGTTAAATTGACAGATAATTGTTTTTTAATATTATTGGTCAAACATTATTCTAAGTGTATTGCACATATTAACTCATTTAATTTTAATAACAGTCCTATGAGGTAATTGCTATTATTATTTTCCCAACTTATACCCAAGAATGTTGAGGCAATAAACATTTATTCAAGGTCATATAACTAATTAGTGGCAGAGTAAGGATTTGAACCCAGGCAATCTGGCTCTAGAGTCTTGACCTTTAACCACTATGCTGTACTACCTTTATTAGAAGAGGTAACACACACACACACACACACACACACACACACACGTGTATATATATACACATAAACAAATGCATATATTTGAAAAATGGAAAAACTGTTTTTAAAAATCCTAAATATGGGCCTGATACTACAGATATAATCAAATAATCTTAGAGGGGCAATTTTTTTCAGTTCTGGGACCAGGTTTCATTTGGACATTTTGTAGACTAGATGAATCTAAGTAAATCCTCCTGTCTGTGATGGCCACATGAAGATCCTTCCCTAAGACATAGTGACCCATTCATTTATCCAACATTTATTGAGCACTGCTACAAATTAGGCACAGTGTCATCTGCTGTGGACTAGATGTATCTAAGTAAATCCTCTTGTCTTTGATGGCCACATGAAGGTCCTTCCCTAAGTTATGGTGACCCATTCATTTATCCAGCATTTATTGAGCACTACTACAAATTAGGCATGGTGTCATCTGTTGTGGATACAATAGATCATGACCAAACAGATATAGCTCCTGTCTTCATGGAGTCTGGAATCCAGGTGAAAGACAGATATTAAACAAATAAACACAACAATACACACATGATTACTAATAGTAAGACATTTTGAAGGAAAATGATAGGATGTAATAAGAAACAATAGCACAGGGAAGTTATTCTAAAATTGGGTCGATGGGTGGCTAAGGAAAGGCTTGTCCATGGAAAGAAATCAGGGACTCAAAGGGTGAATTGAAGTTAGCTAAGGAAAATGTTGGGATACAGCATTCGGGAAGGATTTAAAAACATTTTGAAGGTCCTGAAGAGAAGAAGAACTTTATCTGGTCAAGGACCTAAAAGAAAAAGAAGGCCATTGTGGTTGAGAAATAGTGAAGGGGAACCAGAATGACTCTAA
This sequence comes from Mandrillus leucophaeus, assembly GCF_000951045.1. Classification (NCBI taxonomy): domain Eukaryota; kingdom Metazoa; phylum Chordata; class Mammalia; order Primates; family Cercopithecidae; genus Mandrillus; species Mandrillus leucophaeus. The sequence goes on from NW_012109075.1 coordinate 1,619,820, forward strand.
ATGAAGTTGGAAGATTAGGCTGCAGCTATATAGCACCAGGTGATTGTGCTGAACTGATGCTGTTATTAGGAGTAAGCAGAACAATGTTGCAGAATTGTAGTCAGTGTTTTGGATGCTATCTTGAAAGGAGGCAGCTCAAAAGCATACAGCAAGAAGACTCCAGAGACTCCACCAGTTGCTGTTATAACTCACCTGAGGCTCATATACTAACAGGCAATTAGTCTATAAATACTGATAAAACCTTTTTATTAATATCACCACTAACCTGTTATCTACATCTACAACTCCCACCTCGGGTTACCATTTTGTGCCTAGTTTATACCCTCCCGTCTTCCTCAGATATTGTTTATAATCAGAGATCATCTATACATAAGTATTGAAGAAAAAGCTATTCAATGTGATTTGCACAAGTAGCATTCACCCCTAGATATGGGACTGGAATCTATATACTGGGAGTAGGGTTGGTGATTATTATAGCCATGTGCCACCTTTTTTCTGCCAGTAACAATAATATCAAGCCCCAAAGTTGAGCTCTGGAGTCACACCGACATGGCATGACTTCATAACTATGGATTAACTCTGCCATTAATTATCTGTGACCTTAAACAAATAAGTTAACCTCTCAGCCTCAGTTTCCACATTTGAAATGTGAAACTAATGATACTTATCTAAAAAGGTGGTTGTGAGAATTAAATTAAGATACTTAATATGTGGAAAAGAACCTGGCACAATGCCTGATGGGCAGCAGATACTAAATAAATGATAAATTTATTTCTTTATGATATACAACAGAGTGTTTCTTTTCTACAAAGTCACCATAGGGTGATCCTTCACATCCAAATTTATTTTATTTATGTTATATTATACTTGGACATAGATATATTGCTTGGGTTTTACTAACCTCAATTCTACAGTATTTTTATGGAACTATAGTACTAGCATCTGAAAAGAGCCTTAGAAAACTACTTGTATCCTCAACCTTTTAGTAAAAATAGTGATAAAGGTTCCTAATCTTGAAACATATACAACACATGCAGACATTCATTCATACAGGTAGCAAAATGCTAATTAATCTCTTTGTGCCACACTCTGTGCTAGGTTCTTGAGATACAGATATTACTAAGCATAATCCATATCCGCAAGAAGTTCATTGCCCAAGGGTATGACAGACATGTGTGGAACTAACTGTATTAAAAGGCAGGCTCACGTGTTTGGTGGGAGCGCAGAGGAAGAAGAAATGAAATCTGCCTGTGGATGTGGTCACAACAACTAGCCCTTTTATTATGTGTATCTGACTTTAGTAGGCATGCTAACATTTCCAGACTCTCTTGCCAGACTCACTTGCTTCACAGCAACTTAAAAATTGCATTTTATCTTGTAACTGCTGAACTCATTCTTATTTGGAGCTTATTTTACTCAGAACAATCAACCAAGTCTTTCCTTACTATCCACTCTGTGCTAGGGCTTGTGAGGGATAGAAGAGAAGCAGATTATTTGTCCCCACCCTCAAGGTGCCTGAAGTCCAGACAGTTGACAGTGAAAAGACCCCCAACAATAAACTGCTATTTACTATGGAGCTGCCTCTGAATATGTTCAGAGAAGAGAGCTCAGGGTGAGTTAGAAGAATTAGAAAAAAAAAAAAAAAATCATTGTTCCAGCAGATTCAAACAGCAGTTCAGGCTTTTAAAAACTACCTACATACAGATGTTTAGAGATTCATTTACATATTCTCCACTGCATAATAACTCAAAAGAGAAAAACAAGTTCAGTGTATCAGTATCTCTCCCAATGCTTGTTAATCTGAATTTATAGCACATTGATCTAGGAGTGCCTTATTTAAAGTCTGTTAAAAATCTTAGCTGTAATATTCCTAGCTGATCCAAAGACAGGTAGGCTAAATATGTATTAGTGAAGATAATAGACAAACAGGTTCTCAAAGCTGTATACATTTCAGCATAGGAGGAACCTGACATAAGATACAAACAGGGATGCAATGAAATTCTTTGAAGCCTTGCTTTTTGTTAGATGAACTTTTGAAAAGGGTGTTTTGAATTTTTGAGGTGCACACACATTTTATGTCAGATAAATGTCTCAAGAAGATACGTTTGGAAAGAAGCTGATGGAGAGTGAGAAATGAGGATTGCTGCTGTAAGGCATTAATGAGTTGACAGAAGGTCAACAACCCATTTCGAGGTAAATCTATTATCTGAGTTCAGAATGGTCCCAGGAGGAACTTGTACTGACACACACAAAACTCCCTCTCTAGCCTAGAGAAATGGAAAACAGAGGAAGACAAATCTGATGGTAGTTTTCAGGTACTTCTTACTCCTAAGTATGATAAATGGAAGTTTTAGACTCTTTGGTTTGTGTGGAAGATTTTAAATATAAACATGGTCAATGGCAAATGTGCTTAGAGGCGATAGTTTGTTTTTTTAATTTTTATAGATTTAGTGGGTACAAGTGCAATTTTGTTACATGGATATATTGTGTAATGGTGAAGACTGGGATTTTAGTGAAACCATCACCCAAATAGTGTACATTGTAAAAAGGTAATCATTTTTATTAGATTTCAAAAAAAAACCATAAATAATTGAAAAGTTTTCCAAGCTAAACATTTAAATCCAGTGAGATATTATTTTCTATCTTTCCTTAAAATTAGTCCTATCTCTTTGGCCTAGCATTTATCCAACTTCGGTGTATATCAGAAACACCTGGCGAAGTTGTATAGACTGCAGATTCTTGCTCCCCCTCTCAGAGATTCTGATTCAGCTGGTGTGTGGTGTGGCCCAGGGCTCTGCAGGACAAGAAAACCTAGTGTAGTAATAACAGGAAAACTGCTTTTCATTTCATCTTAAAAACTGTATTTATTATTGTTTGTAATGGAATTGAATTAAAAAGCAAACTGGTCATATATTTTAAAAGGCTTTCTTTCTTTTGTAGGAGCTTACATGGCTTTTGGAAAATCTTATAACTGCAATTTGGGCCAAACTTGCATTTATTGCTTTATCAAACAACAAAACAATAACTAATTATTATATAGTTCATAATGGTTATATTTAAATATTATCTTCTAATGAATATCCTTTTATTATTATTATAGATTTATTTTCCAATTCAGAAAAAGCACTATCCATTTTACAAATATAACTCTATTTTACAAGTAGAATTAAAAAATGCAGAGAAGTTGAGTGATTAGCCTAAAGTGACACAGTAACTACCAACAGAGAAAAGGTGAGAATCTATATTTTTGGAATCACAATGCAGTATTCTGTCAGGCAATGCTGATTTCAAACTAGAAAATATAGATGGGAGTTTTTAGGAATTGACATTTGAGCCACAGATACTAAAATGTTTCCCTACCTCACCCTGCCAACTTTCATTTCCCCTTATCCCTACCTACCCTACCTCATCTACCTTCAACTTGAAGTTCCCTTTCCATTCCTTAAGAACTTATGTTGTTACTAAAAATTTGTGAAATGTCAGAAAGTTGATCTCTTAATGCCATGAAGTTGTGCTGGTCACCATTTGATATCAGATCTATTCCTGGCCCTAATGAAAACAGTTTTATCATATCATTTTGTGACTTGGGTGTGAATAGGTCAAAGGTGTGCGCTGAGCACTGAGCATGCAATCCCAGAATACCACTCATAATTAAGGAAGCTAGGTGGCTTCACAAAGTCAGCTTTCTTTGGCCATTCTACATATGGCAGGTTCAGGAATGGCACCTAAATTACTGAAACCATCAAGTACAGAATCTCTGTGAAAGTTTGCTTTCTCTGTTCAGGCGAGACCATGTCAGTGGAATTCCTTTATTTTGCTGCAGCTTGTGTGTCTGGGGAGGGAGGGGATGGGGTGAGGTGGGAATGGGAGGAGCATTGTCCAGGTGTGCCTTTTGCTCCTTTTGCAAATAGACTTGCAGGCTGCCATGGGGGAGCTGTTTTTATGCCATGGTGCATTGGTGTTGTACCCATTACAAAAATGAAGAGACCCAGCTTGCTTACTCTAGCTCAAAAAAGAGATTAGTCAATGAAGCTTGGGAAAATCATGACTTGCCAAATCCTTCCTAACTTTTACAGTCTGCTATCTGCTGTGTATGTTGCCTAGATACCTAACAGACAGGGGCCTTTGTATCCTTGGCATGGCTGTTGTTAAAAGATAATTTTACAAAAAAAAATTGTAAAATTAAGAATGTCATACAGATATAAAAATGAACAAACACTAAAGATTTTATTTAACTCAATAATGAGTTAAACTTGTGGGGTGTTATAAACAGTCAAGGAGAGAATTCCCAAGAAAAAAGAAAGACATATTTATAAATTAGACAGTTTTAAATGAATATGCAAATGAAAGCAAACTGGCTTCTTTCAAAGTTGAGCAGGGGACCACGCATGTTGGCTCACGCCTGTAATCCCAGTACTTTGGGAAGCCAAGGCAGGTGGATCACTTGAGGTCAGGAGTTCAAAACTAGCCTGGCCAACATGGTAAAACCCCATCTCTACTAAAAATAGAAAAATTAGCTGGGCGTGGTGGCACACGCTTGTAGTCCCAGCTACTTGGGATGCTGTGGCAGGTGAATCACTTGTACCCAGGAGGCAGAGAATGCAGTGAGCTGAGATTGTGCCACTGCATTCCAGCCTGGGCAACAGAATGACACTCTATCTCAAAA
>NW_012109075.1:1625415-1644420 GCF_000951045.1 Mandrillus leucophaeus
GTGTGTGTGTGTGTGTGTGTGTGTGTGTGTGTGTGTGCTGATGTTTGAAATCAGATGTGCCTTATAAAAGCAGGCATTGGAGTACTGGAGAGGAATCTTTTGAGACTGAAATTATGGTCCTACTTCAACTAGGTTTGTAACCAAGTTGAATTCAGTTTACCTTTCAGCCTCATTTTCCAATTATGTAAAGTGAGAGATTGGAACAAAGTGATCTCTAAAGCCCCCTTCAGCTCTGACAATTCCAGAATATTCCAGAGATTGGCTTTAAGCCAACAGTAAATCAAATAAGCAATCCAAACTCAAACTCAAACCCAAAGGGGTTTTGGGAAGCTATTCTGTTTCCCCTCTTGGCCCTCTGTTTACCTCCTCCCTGTGACCTTCCTATTGAGAGTAAATCTCTATGACATTCAAGTATTTACTCACACTTTTATTCAGTAATATAAATGGTCACCATTTATTGAGTACTTACTAGTGCAGGCACCCTACTAGGCACTCTATATATATTACTTCAATTATCACAACAACCCCAGAGGTAGATACCATTACTCATTCAATTTTATAGATGCAGAAGTGAGGCTCCAATATGGCAAATAGCTTACTCAAGGAAACATAGCTAGTAAGCATCAGTGCTAAGATGCAAATTGAGTCTGTCTGGCTTCAAATTCAGAACTTTTTTTTTTTTAACTAAAGGATATTGTTTCTCCATATAATTATCAGAGTTATGTGCAAACAGTGAAAGGCGCTAGGGAGAATAAAATGTTGAAGATTCAATCTGTGCCCTTAAAAGTTTTCAACAAAGTGGAGAACTGATTATTCATCTGGGTTTTAGGGGAAAAAAAAGAAAATCGTCTGGAAAGTAAGAATTAAGTGTCAATTGAGTGAATTAAGTGTCAAAAAATTGGAAGGTGAAGTATGAGAAGAATAAATCACCTAAAAAAAAAGAACAGAGATATCAAGTATAAGCCATTTTATTATTTATTTATTCACTTCTGTTCAAGTCAGAGGCCCTACTTCTGTCACAAATTGTGATGTGATTTTGGGCAAATCTTATTTCTTCTCTGGGTCTAGGTTTCCTCTTTTTTTAAGTGATGAGGATAACTAAATGGTTGCAAGTTCCCTCGCTGTGATTCCATGATTATATAATAACTTGAGGCTATTTTACGTTCACCACTGGAATTTAAGAATGGAGTCTGAATGGGAGGATTTCATGCAAGGATCTGATCCAGTTGTGGAGTAAGAATTCCTTAAAGAAAATGTGAATCTCCAGAAAATCAGCCAGGGAATTTGCATAGCTCTTTAGCACATAAATCTAATTGTGATGGGGAGAAAAAAAAAAGTGGTGCATTCCACAACTATCCTTTGAAATGTGTCTACCGTATCCTTTAAAATGACACATTATAAGTGAGGGAACGTTTTCTGGCAAATAGGAGATGCCAGAGAAGTAAAGACAGATTTAGTCAGTACATCTGGTACATCTGGTGAAACGAATAGCCCAGCCAAAGGGTTAAAACTGAATAGCACTAATTGCCGAGAATTCAGATTAGGCATATTCAATAGATATACACACCCCAACCATCCATCATCCCATCTGGTCCTTCTTCACAGAAAATGGAGAGAAATGGTGAGGGCATGCTGCCCTGACAATCTCTAATTTTCTCAGGAAACAACCCGTCTTTCTACCAGGATCCAGAATCCATTTTCAGAAACGAATAAACAAACAAACCCAGCCTTTGCTTCCGCAAGGGGCAACATAGTATCCCAGTCACCTATTGACTGGAAATGTAGCCTCTCTAAAAGGCAAGATGGCCTGGCACAATTCAAGCTTCAATCCCCTATGAAATGAGAAGGTAAGATCCGTGCTCAGTGCAAGATTTGGCACTTCCGTGGCCTTCACATTATAATAGGCAGGAATGATAGGAAAGAATTCAAGCATATCAAAAATCCTTGTCCTTTTTCCTTCCTTCAGTTGCCTTAGCACAAAACCACAACTAATCTACCTGTGGATCCTGGCTTTTGACTTAAGAAATCTAGCAGTTTTAAAATCAGTGTGGATATTAATTAAAGAAGGGAGACAACCCAAAGTTTAGGTCCCCAGAACAGTCTTCCCCCTTCCTCACTAGTGCTCCCTCACCCCCTCCTCTTTTGTATCTTACTCTTCTCTTTGATTCTCATACAATCTTTCCTTTGTCTTCCCTTACTCTCCCTGGTCCTCTCTTATTCCTTCCCCCGCCCCCACCTTTTTTTTCTTTTCTGCTTATGCCTTAAGCCTGTCTGAACTCACTACGGCTTAATTTGGCTGACAGCCACAAAGAACTAAAGATGACACTGGACCCTGACCTTCAGGATGTTCCCATGTGATCCTCATAAACTCTCTGAGATGAAAGTCCCTGCCACATGCTTTTATATTCTCCACTGAATCTAGGGCTGGATACTGTGCAAATGGTCAATAAACTCTTTTTAGTTAAATGTAATGGGTGAATCACTCTTCTAGGCTTCTGTATGTTTCTGAGAATAAGACATTTTGTCTTTCGACAGCTGACAGAGTTTTATATTGACATGGGGACTCAGAATTTGGCCTGCTTGAAAGACCATAGATTTTTTAATGTTCCTCTTCTATCAGTATTGAATGAGATTTGTTGACAGCCTCATGAGGAAAGTCAAAGTTGTCATTTTTTATTGAAGGTGGTGGAGCAAGGAGTTGGAGGAACGTATTCTATAACAATTCTTGGCAGAAATCACTCTTCTCTTTTGCCCCCATATAGACACCTCACTTTTAGGAAATGATTCCAAATCTTAAACAAGATGTTAGCTCAGTTTTACTTCTGCTGAATAGAACAAAAGTTTTAATACTAGAGTTCTGATAGGCTGTGGGTTATTCTACCCTTTCATTATAATGTACTTTCACTGAGGCCATATAATCTAACTTGTGAAAAACTTGTCATTATTGGGGAAATGACTCCAAGTATAACAAATCAAGATGGTCAACTTGCTCAACTGAGAAAGTCAACATTTTAGACAACTCTAATCATAAATGCCCGTTCTCAATGAGGGGAGTTTCAGCCATATCTGGTTGTACAAGTTTTACACAAAACCCAGTTTCTCTTCTTTGCTGCCTAGAGGAAAGGAATTTGGTAAATAACTTTTTCTTAGTGCTCATGTGTGAAGGCACACCATCAACACATTAATTCATTTCACTTTCCTCCTAGTTAAGGAAACTTCCTCTCCCCCCTCTCAGAGAGAAAAGAGAGAGAAAAGAGAAATATGGGCTGTAGGCCAAGCAAGAAGATAGATCAAGTGCATTGAGCCTTGAGATGCTGCTTCTACATTCCCATTTTTATTGTTTCATTCATTGGTAAACATTCTTTACTGTCACATAGGCATTTAGATCAAGAGATCTTTCAGATAAAGGGGGCAGCCAAGAACTAATTTAGCTAGGTTATGCAGCATGTTATGAACCTATTAGAGAATGACGATCCATAGATCCATAAGTTCTTACTTAAGATGATTTTCGATAATTGTTCTTTGCTCTACTTTTTCCCAAGGGAGATACCATAAACACAAAGTGATACAATAATTATCATCTTTGTTGAGTTTGTCTAATTTGCATACTAATTTCCCACCCTTGTTCATTGATCTTCAAAGAATATAAATGCAGAAATAACCGCTTGAGTCTTGAAAATTTCAAAATGAAAGGTCAACACTAATAGTTCTGTTATTGAGCCTTATACCTACTTGACAACAGGTTTACTAGGGTAGATCTTTTATGTAGGCAGAGCAGTTGACCTATGCAAGGTGGACTTAAAAGCCTTAGGAAAGCTTCTTTATCCCTTAAGCATTCTCACACTGCTTCAACTATTGGCTAATACTTAACAATCTCACTATTAAAGTTTTGATTAGTATTTATATAATGTAATGCACATATATATACACACACTCATACACCCACTGAAACTCCCTAAGCTTTTCTTAGTGATTTATCCCTAAGTGTGAATGAGAGGTGGATACTTGGTTTTGGATTTGAGCCTAGGGAGAAAATATGTGGTGCCCAGAACCTGAAGAGGCTCACAGAAGGGGTTACATGGAGAGATCGGGGGGCAAGTATATAAATACATAACCAATACCTTTATTTTATGATTTTGCCTAGATTTCACTCTAAGAATGCCACCAACAGAAGTCTTTTTTACTCTGATTTTCTTTCCTTTCCTTCATCTTCTAATATTCTCCCTGACAGCTAAGGAAAAAGACTATGGGCCTCAACTGAGCTCATTTTAGGGCTGAGAGTGTGTCTTCTACTTCCCTTATTTGCCTTTCAGTGTCTAAGTGTCTGTATACTGAAATAAGTCAATTAATCATATTGACTGACTTTGCTAGTTCAAAAGGAGAAAGATAAGTGATAGAATCTGAAAAGAGTACAAAAAGAAAAGGTACGTTTTCCCATTCTAATAATCAGGCCTATGATTGCTCTCATTAACTCTAAGGCTAAGCCCCCTGCCCACTTACCTCCAGTCACCACAATCCCTAAGTAAACAATTTGCCATGAGAAACCAAGCAAAGAAATGTCAGAATCTATTCAAATGTAGAGAGAAAATGTTACAGTGAAGTGCCTTACATTCTTACACTAATCACTACTGCTTCCTTGGGAACCAAATAAAAAAGGAAAAAAAAAAAAAAAAAGAGAAAAATGCCAAAAAGTACAAGCAGGATTGTCCCTTTGTCAAACAGGATTTGATGTACTTAAATTCAACAAAAACATATTGAGTCCATACACAGTCAGATAAAGCAGAAATGGTTCTTGCCCTCATATTCTAATAGTTGGAGGGGGTTAATGACAGATGTCAAGTATGTACATAATAATCCTTACAAAAGTTAGAGTTAAAAATGCAATAAAAGAGGCAGAATTTAATTGCTCTGGAGTTCCAAGTGAAGAAGTTATGTCACTAGTAGTTATAATAGTAGTAACAACAATAGTAATTATTACTATTATCTATTGAGGCTTATCATATGTCAGATGCCATTCAAAGCACTTTTGTAAGAATTTTCTTATTTAATTTAATCCTCAAACAAACTTGATCCATTAAGGATCATGATTATCCTCATGTTCTTTATGAGGAAACTGAAGCTGAGAAATTTAGTAACTTTCCCATGGTCACACAGCTAGAAAGTGCTGGAACTACAATTATTCCAGAGCTTGTGTTGATAAAGACTTCACAAAAGAGATAACATTTAAGATGGTCTTTGAAGAATGTGCTGGATTTTAACAGGAAAAAAAAAGGACCAATACAAGCCAAACTGTATAGGTTGTAAAGCACATGTGGCATGTTTAGAGGATTGCAAATGGTACAGTTTCCCTGGAGCAAAGCCAAATTTGTGGTGCTAGTGACAGAAAGAGCCAAGTAAGGAGGAAAACCAGTTTAGAAGGAAAGGTGATGAGCGTAGCTGACACATGCAATAATCTTGCTCCTGAATTTCACACCAATATTTTCATCTTCATTGAGAAAGAACGAATAGGCCAATAACAGAATTTTAGGACATGATCACACTGATGGTGTAGGAAGAGGAAGAGCCGTCAGTTATGTAAATGTAAACAAAGCAGTTAGAATATTAAGAAGACCAGAGGTTGACAGTATGGTGGGTGCCATGGAAGGTCAGGGTGCCAGAAGGTGTTTAGTTCCTACTTTAGTCAATGCTATAAAAATTGAAGAGAGTCAGAATTTATAGTAGACTAGCTTGCTACCAGTTGTTGATCACTTTCTATGCTTCTGGTACTACGCTAAGCACTTTACAGCAATTGTCTGCTTAATCTTCAGAACGACTTGTGAGATAGGGACTGTTATTTTCCTGATTTTAAAGATGAGGAAACTGAAATTTATAGAAGTTAAAAAAACTTGATCAAGACCTCATAGCTAGTTAAGAGGCACAGCGTGGACTTAAACCTAAATCTGTTTAACTCTGAAGTTCATGTTCTTAATCTCTAAGATCTATTTCCATTGCGTTTTTATTAACCAGGAGGTCTCCCTTGAGAGAGAGGTTTTGGCAGAGTAGTAAGGGTAAGAGTCAGAGAGCACAGATTGACTAGAAGGGAGAGGACAGATGTTAGAATGATTGTGAAATGAGTGGGTGGTAAGACAGTGCAGGTTATAGCTATCAACTTATTCTGTCTATAGTTTAGAGGGAGTGGCAAAGAAAGGTAAACAATAGGGGTGTGTAGCCTGGGGGGATAGAAGAGTTGAGGGAAGTTTCTTTTAATAGGGGAAGAATGAACCTATTGTTGACTGAAGAGTAGCCAGTGGAGAGGGAGAAAGGGCATAATTTATGGAACAGGAATGTGGCAGAGAAAGGAGGAAAATGATTAAGAGGACAAGGGGGAAGGTTCAAATTAGAAAGAAGAAAGACATTTATTAGGTAACCCATTTTCTTAACCTTTTCTCCTCTCCCTGATCTCATCAAAATGTGTCTGATTCAGTGAACACCTTAGTTGCCTAAGTATAATTACCTATTATACTTAGTATATATCACATGGACTTTTACTCATAAAAATATAATATTTAAAATGTGAGATGACTGAAACACTAAATATAATTAATTAGGAATTATAAGTAATGAATGAATTAAGGTGCCAGTGTATTAGATAATGATATAATAAATATGTTATATCTCTCTGATAGTTGAATTTTCTCAGAAATATTGGAAACAGAGAAAAAATTTACAACCCTGCACCCCAGATGACCCTTAGATACAGACAGCTGTTAGTGTGAAGCTGTCATTCACTCAGCAAACATTTACTGAAAGTCAGCTATATGCCAGGTTCTGTGCTACACACTGGGGATACAGAAATAAAAGACAGAGTTCACATGCCCAAAGATCTCACAGCCTAGTGGATGAGGCAGAGAAATCAACACAGTATAATACAGCTTGATGAATGCTGTGATTGAGGTAAAAACCATGAAATACTGTTGCACTACCTAAGGAGGCAGTGGGCGGGGTTCAGGGAAGGCTTCCCAAAGGAGGTGATATTTGAGATGAGTTTTGACCTTGTACTGTTGCTTTTATAGGGATCTGCAAAAAGGGCCAGGAATTCCCCCAGGTGTCACGTTACAGGCAACAGCTGCAACTCACTATCCTGGCTTCATCCTCAGTGTCTGACATCAAGGTCACTGAGCCAAAAGTCTGAGGTGGGGGGAGTATACAATGGCACTCAATCTAACCTCTGGGCTATTGGGTCATAGGAGAAGATGAGGGCTATAGCTTCCAAATTACAATCTGAATAAATAGCCTTCTCTTTTCCAGGGCTGGAAAAGTAAGAAAGTAGAAAGGGAAAGTGGAGAGGGGCTAGAAGAAGGAAGGAAGGAATAGCTACCTCTTTATTAGATCTTTCTGCCTGCTGGGAAGAAAGCCTTACTCTCTGCATATATACCACTCATCTTGTCTTGTTTCAATCTTTATTCTTGGGTCTTTTTCCACATGAAAAGGGCGGTGAATATATCTCACCTCAGTGCAGAGACATTTAGAAATGATAAACAACCTCGACCAAGCTCTATTTCTCCTTCCCTTGAACCTGGAAGACTGATTGTAGGTCAGTTTCTATTTTATCGAGCCACTTGGCCCATCTGGAATAGTCACTCTAGGAAATAGAAAACTAAATTTAAATTTTACAGAGGTAATTTTGAAGTGACTCCTTCAATCTGATCAGACACATTCTGTTGCATTCCTCTGTCCAGGCATAACACTGAGCCTCTGATGAAAATCTGAATGACAGTTGTCTGTTCTTAATATTAAATTATTTGCCACCCCCCCCATTTCCATTCATTTGCAGACTCAGACATACTATAGCAAAGACTCAACTTGAACTAATTGCCTTTTAAATTTACCTCTCATATTCCTTTCCTTAGCAAACGGGAATAACCATACATTGAAGCAGGAAAAACTACGGTTAGACATAAGGAAGAGCATCATATACATAAAACACTGAGACTGGCAGTACTAGAAGATATTATGGAGCATTTTTAAAGTTTCTTCTTTTCTTTTTTTACTTGTTTGTTTGATGTTATTCTTGCTATTTGGGCAGATGGGTTGTTCATAAAAGACCACATGCTTATTAATCACAATTTGAAGGGGGGAAAGAGAAAACCATTTATCCTGGATGGTTTACCAGTCTGAAGGAGGAAGAAAATCTTTTACCTCAGAAATTCTATGATTTTTCTCTCTGATCTTTAGGTGACCTCAGATCCACATTAGCTCTGCAACACTGAAAGTTTTTTCTTGTACCAGGGAAGGACTCCTCTTTTAGGGATTCCTTTAATGGTGTGGAAGAATCATAATTCTAATCAACATGAAAGCATTTGGAAGGAACCACTGCTTCAAATATGGCTATTCAAGAGAAAAGGAAAAAGAAGGCATTAAAATTCTAAGTAATTAAAACTGTTGGAGAAAATTAAATTACAATTGAGTTAAATCTTGTGAAAAACATGAAAGAATTTCAGTTTTGGTATCAGGAATTTTGTACATTTGTGGTCACCATGTATGGTGCAGGGTAGATGTTATTCTGAAAAGAACAGATTTCTTTCGTTCATATGCTGGGATTCACTTCATCCATCTCAGTCTTTTATGTTGACCTGGGTTATATTTTTTTCTTGTTCTTTTCCCAGAGTCATCCAAGAGTTATGCCCAGTGGAAAAAGAATAGAGAAAAAATTACATTAATGATCAAATTGGTATTTCATCTCTAAATCTTAACTGGCACATAGAATGTGTAATAACTTAGCCATAGAGGAACTCTAAGTTGAAATACAAGTTCTATTAGAAGAGCCTTAGTTTTGCTTTTTATGTAAGTATTTTCCAGTTAGTATTAAGTTGCAACCAGTTTGGTTGCAACTTGCATACTAACACCTAGTATGGACATTGTCAGGTTTGTGCTGAGGAGAAAAGTCAGTAAATATTTCAAATTTAAGTCACTCTGCATATCTCCATGCCTTATCAATTTACTATTTGAAATCACTTATTTCTTAAATTTATCTTATACCATTATTGTATAATTTTTAATCCTTACCTAAGAGCCATCAAGAACTCACCATATTGCATGGGACACAACCTACTATAACTCTCCACTGGGCATTTTCTGTACAGAGTCAAGCTAAATCCTTGCTCTAATGAAATCAGGCACAAGATGTGAACATTTGTGCAGCATTCAGAATGTCACCATTAAGATGATACTGAAAAAGGAAATTCTAAAAAGGTAAGTAATAGATGATCTAATACATATCTGAAAGCAGAGGAGCTCTGTGCTTTGAATTAAATATAATACTTTATAAAAATGGAGAGCCTAAAAAATGATGAACCCTTGTAGAAAACTGGAATTAATTTCTCTCCATAAAAGGTTTTAATTTTACAATTTCATTTACCTTTACAGAAATAATCATCACTCCTCATCTTTATTTTAGAATAACCATCTATTCTCAGCTTCATTTTTACTAACTAATATCTCCTTATTAGGCTATTCCCCTTACCTTTCCTTTCCTCCCTGCACCAAAAATAGAAAGAAAGGACAAAGGAAACAAAAAACACACACAAAAAAGCCAAAAGCCATGAATTTTAAATTCCCAAGTCATGAAGCCTATTGGCAGAAATGACAAGTACTGTATGGTATCCTATTTTTCATGGTCCTCTGTGGGGTGATTGGTTTCTCATTACAGCCAGTCAAGTCATGTCAAACTTGGTGTCTGCCTCTTACCATTATTTATGTTAATATCTACTAAAGCTCCAAAGATATTCTGTGAAAATCTGAAACTCTTATCTATCTGCATATCTATCTATCTATCTATCTATCTATCTATCTATCTATCTATCTATCTATTATATTTTCTGTCTAACTGAAGACTATAGAAATTGCTTGTGTTTTTTGAAATATATAGCAGGGAAATATAGTAGCCGTTACCATTGCTATAACTTATATCTAAACTCATTTAGGTTTGTGTTGGGAATTTGAATTAGAGACAACAACTCACTTGAAAAAAAAATGAATTAGCAGAAAAGTTAGTGGCCTGGCTTCTCAGGAATGCCTACCATCAGCAGGGACCAGTCACAGATTTACTTCCAAACACCTACCCCAGGACCCTTCTTCCATCTCTGTATGAGCCATGACAAAAATTTTCTTGCTATTTCAGTCTATTTTCTCTCATTTGGGAGCTACAAATAATATTGCAACGGCTCAAAATACCCACAGCCATTGAGGCCCAGTTGCAAGAGGATCCTCTAGGACAGAGTTTTGTGTTTGAATATTAAAATGTTGAGATCGTTTGTTTTCATTGTGCACAGATGTGACCAAAAAGACTGGGGTTGATTAACAAGCTATTAGCTATTTGCCTACAAGTCCCAAAAGTTTTTAAAAACTAGTACAAAGATTGACCATTAATGTACACAAATTCTATATATATATACACACACACACACACCCCTATCTATATATATTCAT
Source organism: Mandrillus leucophaeus (assembly GCF_000951045.1). Lineage (NCBI taxonomy): Eukaryota > Metazoa > Chordata > Mammalia > Primates > Cercopithecidae > Mandrillus > Mandrillus leucophaeus. Next base: position 1,635,883 of record NW_012109075.1, read on the forward strand.
ATACATCTATCTATATACATATATACACATATATATGTGTGCATATATATATATATATAGAGAGAGAGAGAGACAGACAGACAGACAGAGAGACAGAGAAAGAAAGAGAGAGAGAGAGAGAGACTGAGAGAGGGTGCCAAACAGGTTTGACCGTTTGTGGGTTTTCCTCCCCTCCAGTAAATCCAGGCTCTTGTGTTTCCCAACTAATCTAATCTATTAATGGCTGGAACTGATTGACAACTGCAGCAAAGAGAGTGTAAGCACTGTGGGAGTCCTAATTGAGTAGTTCTTTATAAAGGGAATTGATGACTGAGTAAATGTGGTATTGAAAGTAGATGGTAAACATACAAAAATTAAGCACAAATTCACTAGATTTAGGGTATGAATACTTACGATTGGAGGACCTGAGAAAGGTTTTGAAATTTATTCAGCAAATAAAAATGTGAGGCCACTGGGAAAATAGATTTTCTTGAGTTGATATGTCAACCCACAAAAGTACTTAATTTGTACTTGAGAGCTTTTCATTTTATTTATTTATTTATTTTGCTGTTTAGAATGCGGGATCTAACAATCCATTTTTAAGTAAAATCTATGAGTTCCTTTGTTCGTTCATTTATTCACTCAGCAAATTTTCTCCATGCCAGGCACTCTGCTAGGTAAGGAGTACAGAAAAGAATAAGATGTAGCCGTTGTCTGGGGAGTTCACATCTATTAATAGTAGAAACCAGAAACATAACTAGACAATCTTGATATTCAACAAGGACTATAACTGACAGCAGAGATCCTCCATAACCTCGGGAAAGGCTGGATACAGACAGATTTGTTGGGAGGCTACTTCAGTAATCTAGACAATAAGCAAAGTGAATGTGAACTAAGAATGACAGAGATAATGGAGAGAGGAGTATCAAATATTTGAATCATTATTTAAAAGAAATAAAACCTCTAGAATCTAAGGACTTGATGATAGGGGTGGAGTAATGAGGAAAAGGAAAGACTCCAGAGGGACTTCTGTTGACTGACTGGGACAGCAAGGTAATTAGAAGATAGTTACATCATCCAAGATGATATGTTCAGAATTAATATATTTATACATACTGGCAATACCTGATTCTTTGTTCGTATTTTGGTTTTGAGGTGCTTGGTGGATCACCCATATAAGGACATCCAGTATGTAATTGAAAACATGGGTGTGGAGCTCAAGAGAAAGGCATGGACCTTGATGTTTGACTGTGATCCTATAACTGATGTTTACAAAGCCTATGCCTCTGCTTTCACTTTCTGACCCTTTTTGAGTATTGTCCCTTTTTAACCTCACAAGGTTTCTTCAAGTTCCTTATTCCCTCACAGTATTCACTGACTGCCTAGGGATCTCTACTGACGAAGAATGGCAAAACATGTTACCAGATCTCTACTCCTAAGTAGCTCCCAATGGTCTGGATGGTCTGGATCCTTTTCCCCCATATTCCCTGCACAGCCCCCGACTCCTGCCCTCACTCCTGCCCCATCAACATTTACCTATCCTGCAACTCATTCCCTCGGAGCCCTGCTAGGTGGTTGGCTAATCTAAAGAAATTAGTTTGTACTCAGACCTAAGTGACAAATTCTGGTTTTGTGTGCCATACTTCCCAAGTAATATACAGATGCAAAGAATGTAAGAATTGCATTGTAAGAATTGCAGGTTGAATTGTAGAATATCAGAGAAACACTTGGTGTCAACTGGGTTCCTTCAGTGTTCCTTAAACAACATCATTAAACGTCATTACACACATATAATTCAGTTATTTAACAACCCTGCTTTTGGACTTTTAATCAACATGAAGTCTTTGCTTCAAATGAATTATCCCTCACCAACTGCATTTCCTTCCCTCAGACCCACAACACATAACCAACATTTAATTCCTGTTCTCTTCTATTCGGCTTTGTAATTTATTGCTCTTATTTCCCAATAAAACCCTCATTGGCAATCAGGCTTCAGGGCGTCCACAAAGACTAATTTCTACTCTATTCACTTGTAACTGCCTGTTAAGCAATCAGTGAATTCTAGAAGATGAGAAATGGAATTGACCTCAGAAGGTTATTTAACCCATACCTTCTTATTAGATAAGAAAACCAAAACCCAGAGAGGTGACAGGACTGACCCAAGCTCACACAATTATTTGTAGCTGATTATAGCTGGAACCCAAGTCTCCTGACATCTAAGCCAGTTTTCTTCTTACTACGTAACAATTGCTTCTGTGGTTATGCTGCCAACTTATGCTCTGCTCAAAACATAGTCTCTTTACATACCTTAGAATTAATTATCTTGACTGACAAAGCTCTTTCCTCCATAATTTCCCTTTGGGCTTTTAGAAGCCTCAGCGTGCAACCAAATACAACTTTTGTACTTTTCAAACTGACTTTTCAATGGATAAATATTCCTCTATGCCAGGTGTCTCATCTCTTATCTTGGCAAGGATTCCATGTAAGCTGGCATAACTGGTGTGGGCCCTACAGGGCTGAGGTGGGTGGTAGGACTGTCTATCGCCTACAGCTGCAGGTGTTTGTGACGGTGATGGTGTGTACAAAGTTGAAAGTTGAAAATTGTATACAGAGAGCTGAGGTAAATAAACCAGAGAAATAAGTCTAAATAGATTGTCGAATAAAAAAGGGCCTAAGGCAAGTATTAGCCAGAGTTTAGAACCATTTGGATCTGAGAGTCAGAAAAGAGATCTGGTTGAAACGGGCAAGCAGGAGAGCAAAGACCCGAGGCAGAATTCTGTTCCTGAACCTGGGCTTTTGCATGTTGCCTTTAGCATATTACAGAAATGATCCAGATCCATTTAAAAGACTAGTGACAGGGACAGAAACAATACCATAGGCTGATAGAAAACAACTCAAATGAGTACCCTCCCTGGATCATGCTTTTGGCTCTCTGCTTCTTTGCAAGAATCAGATGCAAGCTGATGAAACCAGAATTTTATCTGCTCAGGCCTAGAATAAGTTTTACAACTGGACAAAGTTTTACACGGTGTCACCAGCTGGGCAAGCTCCTTTCATGTCCAGTCAGTCCTTGGCACCTCTGTTGAAACCCCTCAAGAGAGTGCCATGTATGCTGGTGATCTGATCCCACCCAGTGGGAACACTTTCTGATGATGACTTGTCTGGCTCATATTGACATTGTTGTCTTATGGTTCAATAGCATGTATTCAAGCAAGCTATTTATTTGTTTATTTATTTTTGAGACAGAGTCTCACTCTGTCCCTCAGGCTGTAGTACAGTGGCACGATCTTGGCTCACTGCAACCTCTGCCTTCCAGGTTCAAGCGATTCTCCTGCCTCAGCCTCCTGAGTAGCTGGGACTACAGGCGTGTGCCACCATGCCCATCTAATTTTTTTGAATTTTCAGTAGAGACGGGGTTTCACCGTGTTAGCCCGGATGGTCTCAATCTCCTGACCTTATGATCAGCCCGCCTCAGCCTCCCAAATTGCTGGGATTACAGACGTGAGCCACTGAATCTGGCTAAAAGCACATGATTTTAAAATGTCAGTACTCTCATTACTTGGGTTTTGGTGTTTATTTTGATGAGAAAATCAATGTTAAGAGTGTGTCAGGCATTAGCAAGGGGAAAAAGTTCATGAGAATTGCAGCTCAGAAGTCGATCTCTCTGAAATCATAGATAAGATTTTTAAGACAATCAAGATTTCCTTTTCTTCAAAACCCCCATAAAATTAAAAGTAAAAATTGATAAATAACATCATAAGGATTGTCAAGCAACCCACAGCAACCTCATTCAGGAATCGTTTCTGCTAAATTTTCTGGTAAAGAAGTTGTAGGGACAAAATGCCCGCTAACTTCTAAGTGAAGGGCAAGACCCTCATATTGTTCTGTCTGAACTCCTTTTTGGATAGTTTCTACTGTTATTCTTCAAGTTCTTGTTATTTTCTTATTTTTTTATTATACTTTAAGTTCTTTGGTACATGTGCAGAACATGCATGTTTGTTACATAGGTATACATGTACCATGGTGGTTTGCCGCACCCATCAACCCATCATCTACATTAGGTATTTCTCCTAATGCTATCCCTTCCCTAGCCTCCCATGCCCGTCCAACAGTCCTCGGTGTGTGATGTTCCCCTCCCTATGTCCATGTGTTCTCATTGTTCAACTCCCACTTATGAGTGAGAACATGCATCATTTGGTTTTCTGTTCTTGTTTTAGTTTGCTGAGAATAATGGTTTCCAGCTTCATCCACGTTCCTGCAAAGGACATGAACTCACCATTTTTTATGACTGCATAGTATTCCACGGTATATATGTGCCACATTTTCTTTATCCAGTCTATCATTGATGGGCATTTGGGTTGCTTCCAAGTCTTTGCTATTGTGAACAGTGCCTCAGGCAAGCTTTTACATCACACCTGTAGCTTCAGAAACAATTCTCAGGTTTAATGTTTGAGTTTTCAGCACTCTTTTTCTAGGCAGCCATGCAGCAAGTCCTGTGTCATTTATTCTCATGACATGCTGGCAAATTTCTGTCCTAAACATCCCATCATGCTGTATTTTTCCCCTCTTTGATTGTGTAGTTCAAGGTTGCCACATCCTTAGGAAGCTTTGTCCAATGGGCCCAGCCTCCAACCTGCCATAACAATTCCCTTCTCCCAATACACTGTCATTTTGTGATTCCTGGGTTGCTTCTGTGTATGTTTTGAGGAGTTGAGTGTACTTGCTTTACTCAAATGGTAAAATCTGTAGTCCTTGATAGCAGGGACCATGTCTAATCTTAGCTATGGGCCAAAAATCTCAAATGCAATGTGATCAGACAATATATGTAAATAAGTAATATGAATAGTCTTGATAGGTATGGAAACAAAATAGTGTAGAGTAATTGATATCTCTGAAGGTTTGGTTGCTTCATCTGAAAATGGAGTATATCTGTTGCTACCCCACACAGTTTTATTAAACAAGTTTTTAAAGGTATCTCAGGTAAAGTTCTTTTCACAGTGCCTGGCACATAATGAGTATTCAACACATGGCAGCTAATATTATGGTTGGCATTTATATGGTTAATTGCCCAAACATGTGAATTATTATGTCTGCAGTTGCTGGCATGGGTAATCTGTGGCCTTGGCCTGACTCATCACTCCCAAGATCATTATTACAATTGTGCTACTATCTCCAGCATATGTTCAGCTTTATTCTCTCTCCTCTGGTATTCTCTCCCTTGCCCTTCTTTACTTCCACTTTCCCAGACACCTTGTCTCTCACTCCAGTTTTCTTTTCTTATCATGCTCATGACATGGACCTGATCCCATACTCGGCACCCAGAAACTTTCCTAAGCTGTTCTTTTTGCTTTAGTGGTGAACCTGGGGTTGAAGGAAGCTCTTCGGTGTGTTCAGAGCTGCTTAGCACTCCAGAGTAAAGGCAGGGTTGTATTATATGAAGCTGAAATTGCATCATAGCAATGGATGGGAGGGCAAGTGTATGTGCATATGTGTGTCTCTGTCTGGATTTGTGTGCATTGATTTGTCAATGATTTTGTGTACCTTTCTCCAATAGTTCAAACCCTGAGGCTTTTCATTCTCTGAAGAGGGGCTGGATTAGGAAGGGCAAAGACTTATAATTACTCTTCCTTTTCTTAATGGTTGTAATAGTAATTGGCTGTATTTGCCAGTTGTGCTTTTTTAGAGATAGCCATTTTAGGAGCCATTAAAGGAAATTATCCCATTTTTGCAAACTGTCATCAAACCATTTATATTACTTTGTGGGAAGGCAGACTGTTATTGATCAAGCCATATTGAGTCAACATCAATCACTGAATACTTATTTTTTTACCTAATCAATCACGTGCAGTGGAAGATAGAAAAACAGGTAAGACAAAAGCCCTACCTTCAAAATAATTTGGTAGTATAACGTGGGTAAGTGTACTTTCTGAATTAGGTCAAAAGCCTCAAACCCTTAATCTATCCCAGCCTATATCCCCATGACCGTAATGAAAATCTGCCTCTCAGTTCTCTTTCTGTGAGGAGTGTAATTGACCGACAGCCCCAGATGCTAAGTTCCGAATCTGCCACTGCATTAGGGGCCATACTTTTCACAGGCTGCTCCCAGCCAGTGGCTAAGCATCACAAGGACACTAGGAAAGGCCCGTTTCTGGGAGATGCAGTGTTATCAGCGGGTCTTTGCTCCCAGAGCTCCCAAGATGGCCGTGGGCTATTCCCAAGATGGCAGTGGGCTGCTCCCAAGATGGTGGCAAGCCTTTTGTTCTCTGACCTGGGGTTCTTGGCATCAGGGATTCCAAGGAATGGAACCTTGGGCCATGCTGTGAGTGTTATAGGTCTATTAGAAGCCATGGGTCATGGAAGAGAACCGTGGAACCCAGCAACTAGTGTTCAGCCCCCTGGGCACTTAGCCACACAGGAACAATAGCAAGCCTCTAGCGCAATCGGGAGCAGCAATGGGTGCCTCGCTGGATCAGAAGCGCAGCGGACACCCTGCCAGATCCAGAGGGGTGGAAGTCAGCGACGGGTCTGCAACAATGGTGATCAGCAGTGGTGGACAGCAAGCGAAAGCTCAGCTCGAGCCAGAAAAAACATGGATCAGAAGAGTGTGCAGTTGCAAGATTTAATAGAGTGAAAACAGAGCTCCCATACAACAGGAGGAGACCCAAAGGGGGTTCCCTCTACCGGCTCCAAATGCCTGGGTTTACATCCCGATCATTGTCCCTCCCCCTGTGCTCTCAGGCTTAGATGATTTGATTATTTCTTTACCTCCTGTTTTTAGCCTAATTGGTATTTTAGTGAGTTCCCTTAAATACCTGATGCGTCGGGTGTGAGCAGAGTTACAAGCCCTGTGTTTAAAGGTGGGTACAGTCACCTTCCCCAGCTAGGCTTAGGAATTCTTAGTCAGCCTAGGAAATCCAACTAGTCCTGTCTCTCAGCAGGACTCCTCTGATGGATGACTTTTACTCTAGGACTTCCCATTGGCTTCACCAAAACTTTCTTGGAATTGTTCTGCAGTTTAAGACTCATTAACTAACTCTCCATTCTTCCCTTTCTCCTCAATAGTCACAATAGTATCACAATATATTGGCTCTGCCAGGCTCCTTTGTCTGTCTCCCCATTTTCACTCACAGGTTCTTTAGCCCTCAGCAAATCTCTTGCAGGTCTGATCTTGCCATGACATCTGCTTGTTAGCGGACTTGAACCAATATATCCTACAACTCTTTACTTTGACTTGCCAATGTTGCTTGGTCACAAGTTAAACCTGATTAGCAGTCTAATGACTCAGTAGCTATAGCACAAGATAAGAAAAAGAACATGCAATTCTTTCTTCAGTTCTCTAAGTCTTTGCTATATCTTGCAGTGTTGTTGGGAAGAATTATGATAATGTAGGCAAAATCTCAATAACATGGTAAGCACTTGATACGTTCATTCATATTAATGAGAAAATAACTTTCCTACTAATGGCAGTTCTTATGAAGCAGCTTCTTAAATGAATGACAGCCTTTTCTCATTAAGAAAACTGCTAGATAATATACAAAAGGGAATCAGGAATTTTTCTAGCACCCAGAATTGTATTGTTCTTGTTCTTTTATGATAGAAATGATGAGCAGTAGAACATGTTCAATACCGGGGTCTGGGCTCCTGGAAACTCTGCCTGTGGCTTAACTTGCTAGGAATATGTCCAGTTTGTTTCTTGCAGGTTGTCTCAGGCTGATATGGAATTAGAATTTTTAAAAACAAGATAAAAACTGAAATAGAGAGCAATAATGAATTTCAAGTTCTAAGATGCAAATTAATAATCAAATGGATATGCTTAACTACCCTCAACAACTTCACCAGGTCTGTGATACTATAAGTAATCTGCAGAGCACTTTCTGCAAAAAATGAAAAAGAAAAGAGGACAGATTCTCCTTCTCTCAGGGCTGCATCACTATTACATTGTAGAATTTGCTATACTGAGGAAGAAGCTGTTAGGTGTTTAACATAGTTGGCACTGAGCTATTGTAGTGTGTTTTGTTTTCCAAGGCAACAAAACTGTGATTCTTCCTTTGGCAAAGGCACAGGCAAGCTGATCACTAATTTTGCATACTTGCCTGAGTGTAGGGAATTTATGTGAAGTCACCGAAAAGGTCAGGGAAGGAATAACAGAGCAAGGTTACCAGTGCACTCAACCCCAAGTGTCAGTGTGGTCGCAGAGCCCTAGGCTGAAGGCAAAGAAGAATACAATATACCTAGTGGCCCCTGAGGGTAAGAAGAGTCTGTAGGCTATTTAAAGCTGGAATTAAAGCCTTTCAGATTGCCTAAGTACCATTTTCTGTGTTAATGGTAGATGGTCGCAGGAAGCTACAACTGAAAGTTATTAAACGAGGGTGGAGCAAGATGGCCGAATAGGAACAGCTCCAGTCTCCAACTCCGAGCGCAAGTGACACAGAAGACCGGTGATTTCTGCATTTTCAACTGAGCCTCTGCTGCTGATACCCAGGCAAACAGGGTCTGGAGTAGACCTCAGGCAATCTCCAACAGACCTACAGCCGAGGGTCCTGACTGTTAGAAGGAAAA